>NW_025920144.1:1502976-1783449 GCF_902686445.1 Sciurus carolinensis
CAGCCTCCACATCATTGTGGGTGGGCTCTGCCATCTCATCCCAGAGACACCCTCCCACCTCCAACCTTAGTGTCCTCTTCCCCCACAGCCTGCCAGTTGCTGCTTTGGCTCTTCCTCCCAGACCCACTCCCAGCACGCTGGCAGGCTTGGCTCCACAGCCAGTGGCTCCCTTTGGGGCCACCCTCATGAAACCAGCTTGCCTTCCCAGTCCCTCCATCTGGGGCCTCCATCCAGCTCGGTAGGAGCTCCCTCCCTTCTCACCAGAGCCCAAAGCCCAATAGAACTCACTGGGCCTCACCTGTGGACAGCACCAGCAGACCAGCTACAAGGGTGTCAACAGATTCTGCTTGGGAAGCAGCCTGTCATCCGTGGAGCCACCATTCCACCAGTCCCTGGGGTTCCTCATGGGAAGATGCCCACATCCCTCTCCTTTGCCAGTCCTTAGTCTGGACACCTGGCAGCTCCAGGTCCAGGGGCAGCCCCAATCCCACCATTGACTGCAGGTCCAGCCTTGGCCAGACGAAAGCACTCAGTCCTTAGGGCTGACACACATTGAAACCCCACCATGGTTTCCCATGCCAGCACCCAGGAATATTCTCCTGGCAGCCAGGCTGCAAGGCCTGCTGGGCAATCAAATGCATTGGCCTCTCCCTCTGCAGCTGCCCCCCAGAGGCCAGGACCTGTGGCCAGAGTTTGTCCTGACAACAGGCAGCCCTAGTCAACCTGTGACAAACAAGTTCCATCCCCTTCCAGGCTGACAGAGTTAGTTCCATCAAAGGCCACTGGAAGGACAGACTTGACCCCAGGCCTGACTACTCCCAGGACAGCAATGAGCATTTGCTCAGAAAGTAGAGCAACCCCCAAACCCAGAGAGCACCATGGGGCAAGCTTGGGACAGAATAACAACAGTACCCCTGGCCTAAGCACTACCACCTGCACTCCAGAAAACACAGAAGCAAGAGCAAATGGGGGCAGGGAAGCACTGGAGCTCCTACCCTGGAATGCCATCCCCCAAGCCTGCCCACCCAGGGAACACCTAGCTCATCTCAGGGGACCAACACCACCCCAGAAAGGGCTAGTTCTAGTAGCTCATCTGTCCCTTTCACATCAATGGAATCTGGGAGCCCAGACTGGCTCCCAGATCTCATATCAGCATTTGGGAACATGTGTATCTCTTCCCAAAGAGGAGGGGACCCCAAACACAGAGAGCACCTGGGGCAAGCTTGGGACACAGTACCTCCATGTCCATAGGGAGCCTCCACCATGGGGACCAATGGGCAGAAAGGAAGTGCAAATTAGGCAAGCAAACACTGGTAGTTGTACAGTTACTTCCACCAAAACCTACCCATGCAGGAACCTTAGGTTCTCCTGGGGAACAATGACCCACCCCAAAGAAAGACCTCCTGCTACTTGTAGGTCTGTTTCCATAGCATCAATGGGATCTGGGAGCCCAGACTTGGTCCCAGGTCTGACCTCTCCCAGGGCAGCAATAAACACCTGCTCAAAAGTAGAGGAACCGCAAAACTGGAGAGCAAAAGGAGGCAAGTTTGGGACAGAACACTAACAGCACCCCTGGCCAGAGCACTATCACTGTCCCCAAAAAACAAAAGAACAAGAGAAAACAAAGACAAGGCAACACTGGAGTTCCTACCCTGAGTGTCCCCCCCAACATCTGCCCACTCAAGAACACCTAAACTCATCTCAGGGGACCAACACCACCCCCAGAAAGGCTACCTCTGGTAGCTCATCGGTCCCTGTGACATCAGAGGGATCTGGGAGCCCAGACTTGCTCCCAGATCTCATATCAGCATTTGGGGTCTTGTGCCTCTCCTCTTAAAGAGGATGGACCCCAAGCAACAGACAGCAAACTGGGGCAAGTTTGGGACAGAGCACCTCCAGTGTCCATAGGCAGATGACCACCATGGGGGACAAAGTGGACAGAAAGGATAAAGTGCAGAACAAGAGCAAGCAAACTTCCTACATTTACTGCCAGCCCACAAAAGTCCTGTCCAAGAAGAACCCCTTGAAGCTCCCTGGGGGAACCAGCACCACACAACAGAAAGGTCACCATCTAGTCGTGGAGTCTGTCTCCTCATTGCATCAAAGCGATCTGGGAGCCCAGACTCAAACTGTGGAATTTCATAGTCTTCCGTTGGGGCCAGGTTTGCCTCTCCTCCCAAATTGGAGGACAAGAAAGACCCAGTACCAGGGCGTAATGGGGCACTTGTGCTTCAACTTACCTTCAGGTCCCCAACTAACCAGGACTCATCTGCATAGTGACCACCTTAAATGGGAGAAAAAACAATTTCTGTTCCTGGGGTTGGAGGGGGAGATCACTTTAGAGGTCCCCCCACTGCAGACAAGCCCCCAAGTCCACCTTGGGCACCTACACCACCATGAGCAAAGGCTTTATATTCTACACCCATGCCCTGGACCTCTCACCCTGGCAGCTCTAGCGTCTCTTGGGTATACGGTAAAGAGGACCGATCCTGCATGGCCCAGATTTAACAAGAGTTCTGTTGTAACTCCTCCAATATGTTTTCTCAGTCCACAGCTGGTAGCTCTTCTCCCCAGTGATATGCCTGGTTTTCAGATGTTTGGTCATTTAATGGTGTCCTTGAGGTCTCTTCTGTTCCTTGTTTGTTCCTATTTCTTGTCCGCATTGCTGTCTGAAGGCACTAGTTTGGCAAAGTTGTCCTCAAGCACTGCATTCTGTCTTCTGCTTGATCTGGACTGACATTTGAGTCTTTCACCTGCTGTTTTATGTGAACATATTGAACTTCTACTTCCCAGATTACTACTTGATTTGTTTGAAAATCTCTCTCTCTCTCTAGCTCAAGTGTTCATTCACTGTCTTACTTCCCTTCATACTTTCAGCTGTCCTTTGCACTCTCTTGGTTACATTGATTTTTTCAAAAGGTCATTCTTCTGAGTGGTTTGTATGGCATTTCATTCACTGTAAAACTTTTAGGTCTTGGTGCCAAGAAAATTATGGAATGTAGGAGGTGTCAAATGGCTTGTTTTGTGAAATGTCTTTTATTTGTGTTGAAATTTGCACAAGCTGATGTGGGCGAAATGTCCTCTTCTGTTTGTTGTTGTTGTTGTTTTATCTTAACCAGGGTGGAACACAGAGGAGCTTAAGCAGTGAGCCATGTACCAAGGTCTTCTTTTGTTTTCACTTTCACCAAACTATCACTAAATTGTTTAGGGCATGACTGAATTATTGAGTCTGGACTTTGAACTTGTGATCCTCCTGCCTCAGCCTCCTAATCTGCTTGGACCAAGGCATGCACTACCATGCCCAGCTCTCTCCCACTTTCATTTGATCCACTGTTATAAGCAGCCTTGTATTGTTGCTGTAGGCTGGTGATGGTTTGGCGTGTTGTGTTTGGTTTCTCTAGAGATGTGCTGCCTGGCCTCTTTTTTCCTGCTGCATGTCCAGCTGTGACTAGTGAGGACTGACCCTGGGCATTGAGGTCCATAGTGTGAAGGACCTGAGTTTCTGTTTGTCTAGAGAGGGAACCCTGTTGTAATCCAGGGATGTGATGTAGACAGTAGGGTGATCTTGCTCATGTCCACATGGACTAGGTATTGAGTACCCATCAGAGGGATGGCTGTCTGTGAAATAAAAAGTATGAAAGTAATATATCAGAAAATAAGACAAAAAGGCAAGGATATTTTTAAAGCAGGGCAAAATTGGTTGAACTGTCCAGAAGGGCCTGTCTCTAACAAAGAAGCAGCCTGTGATAGATGTATTTGTAGTAGTACAGATCAAAGGGGAACAGTAGTAAAAAGTTTCAGTGTGGGGGAGTCTTATTTCAGTGCTTGCTTCTTCATTGTGGCAAGGTCTTTTCTGTAAACATGTTATTTGACCCCAGGGCTGTGTTTGAACTTGAGCTGTGAGCTAGAACAGGGTGGCAGAGAGAGATGGGCATTCTCGCCCCTGGGAGTTCCCACCTGGGAGTTCCCAGAACAGGGCTTTCCTACCTACTGACTAAAATATTTCTCATTTCACACAGGCTCATAGATGGCCTTCCACATATCCCACTATCTTTAATTTTAATGCAAGTGGTGGGCAGTTACTTTGAGTTCCCAGATCCTTGTTTTCAGGGTACCACAGCCATTTATAATGACACAAAAAAGAATTAGTAGCAAACATATCATTCCATTTAACATTCCATGCAAAATGTTTCAACATATTTCCAGGATTAAAACATTTAACTCATGAAATATTTGTTCAAATCAATGCAGACAAGATCTTTTTCATAGTTTTAAACTAATTTGTTTGGGCATGAATTTTAATGCAATTTATATTAAACACCAATGAAATTTTTCATAGAACTAGAAAAAGCATTAAATGAATTTATTTGGAAAAATAAGAGACCCAGAATTAGCCAAAGCAATTCTTAGCAAGAAAAGTGATGCAGAGGTATCACCATACCAGAACTTAAACTCCGCTACAGAGCAATAGTAACAAAGCCTCATGGTATTGACACAAAACAGACAGGTAGACCAATGGTACAGAATAGAAAACAGAGACAAACCCACATAATATGATTATCTCATACTAGACAAAGGTGCTAAAAACATACAATGGAGAAAAGATAGGCTCTTCAACAAATGGTGCTGGCAAAATCGAAATACCTATGCAGTAAGATGAAATTAAACCCCTATCTCTCACCCTGTACAAAACTCAAAACTCAAAACTCAAAATAGATCAAGGATCTTGGAATTAGACCTGAGACCCTTTACCAATAGAAGAAAAAATAGGCCCAAATCTTCATATGTTGGCGGCTTAGGACCAGACTTCCTTAACAAGACTCCCAGAGCACAAGAAATAAAAACAAGAATAAATGGGATGAATTCAAACTAAGAAACTTTTTCTCAGCAAAGGAAACAATACTGTAAAAAGAGACTCTACAGAGTGGGAAAAAATCGTTACCACATGCACCTCACATGGAGTATTAATCTCCAGGATATATAAAGAACTTAAAAACACCCCCAAAACAAATAATCCAATCTAAAGAAGTAAAACAATCATTCAACAAATGTCTAGCAACCAGATAAAAGCAAATCAAAACTACTCTGATTCATCTCACTGTAATGAGAATGGCAACTATCAAGAATACAAGCAACAATAAATGTTGGCAAGGATGTGGGGAAAAAGGTGCATTCATACATTGTTTGTGGGAATGCAAAATGGTGCAACTATTAAGGACTACAGAATGTAGATTCCTTAGAAACCTTGGAAAGGAACATCATTTGACCCAATTATCCCACTCCTCCATCTATGCTCAAAGGACTTAAAATCAGCATACTGCAGTGATGTAGTCAAATCAATGTTATAGCAGCTCAACTCATAATAGCTAAACTATGGAACCAACCTAGGTGACCTCAACAGATGAGTTGATAAAGAAATGTGTGTATCTATATAATGGAACATTAATCAGTCTTAAAGAACAATAAAATTATAGCATTTGCTTGTAAATGAATGGAACTGGAGAATATCATACCAAGTGATAAACCAATCCCAGAAAACCAAAGATTGAAAGTTTTCTCTGATATGCAGATGCTAATTCACAATAGGGATGGGCTAGGGAAGAATAGAGTTACTTTAGATTAGGTAGAGGGGAGTGAAGGGACAGAAGAGAGTATGGGCAGTAGGACTGATAGTAGAATGAATCAGACATTATTACCCTACATACATATATGACTACATGACTGTGTGATTCTAAATCATGTACATCCAGAAGCATGAGTAACTATACTCCATTTATGTATGATATGTCAATGTGCATTCTACTGTGGTGTATAACTAATTAGAACAATTTTTTTAAAGTAGATTTTAAAAAGATACCAACTTTCAGAAAAATAAAAGAATGACAATAATATTTGGCATCAAATGGGTGGCTATGGAGACTTTCAGGCTAAGTGAAGTAAGCCACTTCCATAAAACCAAGAGTCAAATATTTTCTCTGATGTGTGGAATCTAACCCATAATGGAAAGGGTGAGGGGAAGAACAAAAGAGCAGGAGATTAAAGAAGAGGGAATGGAGGAAAGGGAGTAGGGATAAGCAACGGAAAGACAGTGGAAAGAATCAGACAGTTTTCCCTCGCAGATATGTGAAAACAACAGGTGAATCCCACCACCGTGTACATTCATAAGACCACAATACTAACCAGAATAAGGTAAATTCTTTGCTTGTGTATTGATATCAAAATCAATTCATCTGTCATGTATAACTACAAAGAACCAATGAATAAAAAAATAGACAAAATATTTCTGGGTTTCTGTAAACATTTTTATAGCACTGAAATAAAGTTAAAAGGAAATGAAAAGTAAAAGGGCTTTCTAGAATGGGTTTACTCTCTTCCAACTTTCTGCCAAATGAGGACACAGCTGTTAGGACAGAATTTTCCCACTCTGACCTCCAGAACTGTGGGGAACAATTTTCTGTTCTTCATGAATCTGAGTTTTCACTAATAGGAATTAAAACTGAGAAATTGAAATAGTTACTTACTAATAATCTAACATATAACAATACCTTCAAAACCGGAGTTCTGTGATGAAAAGTCACTGCTTCTGCTGGCTGGTGGGTGTCTGTGCAAGGGGCATGCCTTTGACGCCTAGATGTGTTGCAGCTCCTGAAGGCAGGCCATGCCACCCGGTGTTGCAGCAGACCCCAGCACCGCACCAACCGCGGTTTCTTCTTTCTGGATTCTCCTCCACATCAAGGAATAGTCTCTGTGAAACTGGTCCCAAGCTGAGGAATAAGCTCCACAAAACTGAAACAGAAGTTTGTGCTGCAATCCTGGTGACATATCAGGTTTCTCTGTCAGAATGCGCTACCAAGGGTTTATATAGCACTTGGTGCACTGCTATTGGTCCAAACTTATGCTAATTAGGGTTTGAAAGAAGTACCAATGCTATTGGTCCAAACTTATGCTAATTAGGGTTTGAAAGAAGTACCAATGCTATTGGTCCAAACTTATGCTAATTAGGGTTTGAAAGAAGTACCAATGCTGTTGTTCCAAACTTATGCTAATTAGGGTTTGAAAGTTGTACAAATACTATTGGTTCAAACTTTTGCTAATTAGTTTGACACATACTAATGCTATTGGTCAGTCCTTTTTTTTTTTCCCCCAAACATTCATTCACACCAGCCCCAAACTCCCATACTGAGAATAACCCCAATGTCAATCAACTTGTGAATGAATGGACTGGAATTTAGCTAAATGGCAAATCTCTGGGTTCCATTCCTGTTTCAAAAAACAAAACAAAACAAAACACAACAAAAAAAGTAAAACAGAGAGAGAGAAAGAAGAGAAACCAAGAAAAAGAAAAAAAATCAAGTAAACAAAATTTATCAATACAGAAAACCTTATTCAAAAACATACCTGCTCTGTGTTTTTCAGGATC
Source organism: Sciurus carolinensis (assembly GCF_902686445.1). Classification (NCBI taxonomy): domain Eukaryota; kingdom Metazoa; phylum Chordata; class Mammalia; order Rodentia; family Sciuridae; genus Sciurus; species Sciurus carolinensis. The sequence continues at coordinate 1,510,397 of NW_025920144.1, forward strand.
TGTGTCAAGTGACCCCTTATCTTTTACTTCTTCAAAAAATTTTTTTCCAAAAGTTGAGAGACAGGGACCATATGTTAGTCATCTCTCTCTTGCAGTTATGCCAGAAAATACTTATGTGAGGTGGATGTGTGGGATATAATTGGGATGAAAAATCAAGGCCTGATTTGGAACCACCTTGTGAAGCATTGCAGGTAATATCACTAAAAAGTACTTGGTAAAATTGAAATGCAAGTGTGAACAAATTATATGGAACAAAATTGTTTTATAATTAAAGATCAAGAAGAAGCCAAAACTAGAAAAAATAAAATAAAACTAGCTAATTACTGGTTTTATTTGTATTTACTTTCAGTAGAACTTTGTGAATTGACTCTATCCATTCAAGAGATTTATAGTACTGAAACCTGAGTTGGGTGGGGCAAATGTTATCCATGTAAAATTAAAACATGACTGGTAAAATACTGAAAATATCTTCCCTGACTTGATCACCAACATCCATCATATTCACTAGAATATTGTATCTGAAATAATCTGACTTGATATTGGAAATTTTGAAGAAGAAGCAGAATTCACAAGCTGGCAAAGAGTTCTCTGCATGAGGCAAAACTGTTGCAAGTTGTTCAAAAATGATATTTTGGTGATGTTCCTGTGGGTTTCAGCACAACCCACCAGAACTTAATCACGTTTAGTCTTGGTCAGGATGGATATGGATTGGATATTGAAGGAGGAAGGAAGAAGCTTGATTGGAGACTAAGCTGGAGAGGCAGTGGTAGGAAGAGCCCTGTCCTTTCTTTTTATTTTGGTACCAGAAATTGAACCCAGAGCTGCTTAACTACTGATCCATATCTCCAGTCCTTTTTTTGTATTTTGAGCCTGGTCTCCCTTTGTTGCTTAGGGCCTTGCTAAGTTGTTGAGACTGGCTTTGAACATGGCTCAGCCTCCATGTGTCAGGATACCAGGCTTAATCACTTTATTCTTAATACAAAGGACTCATGAATTTGTGCATCCAAGTGCTCCTGTCATCTTTTTCTCCATTCCACAATCAACACCAAGTCATTGAAGTTTGCTGTTTCTAAAGTTCCTTCCCTTCCATCAATTCCTAGTGTTCCTTTATTGTTCTCTCCTTCAGAGGGTTGTCCTTCTGACCAACTGAGCCCCAGCATACCTATGAACTTCTGCACAAAATTACAAGCTCTAACACTTGTAGCTGATTCTTTGGTGTTTTCTGAGCATGGTAATGATCTGCTGATGCTCTTTCTACACCCCCACTCTCTTACTGTCCTCCTGAATATCTGGTCTTTGGTTAGGGGCTACCATTTGACACATCCCCATCACTATCCTGAATGTCACTTGGGGTCTCTTTCTGTGCACCAGTGACATGCTGTGTCTTGGCTGCAGGTCCTGGACCTGAAGTTTCTGAGTGACCCACACCACAATCAATCACCTTGATGTTATCTGATGAGATAGCTCATGGAGTGGGAAGACACCCATGGCTAAATTCTTCCTCTGGATTACCAAGATACTTCTGAATCCAGATGTGCTTTGGGCAATCTTTCAGAGTAGGGAAAATCTGTAATTTGGCTATAGAGTCAGTCAGTCCTGGGGAAGAGCAAGTCTTAAGTACACTCATGGTGCTCCTAGTGTCTCTCTGGGGCTTTACACCCATTGGGTCCTCAGAATGATATGATGGAATGGCACCGTTATGCATCCATTTTTTTATATCAAGCTTCTAAACACAGAGAGGTTAAGTCACTCAACCAAGATGACACAGATAGGAAATGACAGAGGCAGGATTGCAGCCAAGGGAGTATGCAGGTCCCTAAAATAGAATTAGAAGCTGCTAATTTCTTTAGCACAAACTCTAAAAGCACAGACTCTTCACTTGCGCCTGTAGATACCGCAATGGGCAATGCAAAGCAGGAGGAAACCTGGCATCTTAACTTTCCTTCTGTATTTTTCTTCAAACTCCTGCTCAACCTTGCATGGAGGTGTGCTCTCATTAAGGACTGCTCTGATAAAAACTGGTAGCACAAAGCTTATTATCCCTAAATTTACCTAGCATCTCATCCCCCTTCAAGACTGAGATAAGAATAACTAAGGGATTTCCAAGGTTGACAAGGACATTCAGTGCCAGCTCTTACATCATCCTGTTCCACAGCACTGGAGTGGCCTAAAATTCTCCAGTCATTGCCCTGCACCTCACAGCAACAGCAGATCCTTGCAACAGATCACCTGATGAGGAGGCTGACCCTGCCAAGCAGACACACCCATCCCATTAGAACCAGGATCTACAGGTCCAACAGACAAGGAGCCCCTCCTAGGAGCAGCAGGGAGATGACAAATATGGGATCGGTTGCCATGGACTGCATCCTTTTTCAGTCCTCTTACTCCATCTCAACTTCTCCTCCATTTAATCTGAGAGCTCATGCAAGCATCCCCAGGACAGGAGCAAGACACTGGAGCTTATTTTGCTTTCCTAATATGGCCATGGTGAGGAAAGTTCCTTTCTTGTTTTCCCATTACTTTCTAGTTTGCTTTCGGGGTGAGTGACTGGACCTGACTTGCTGGGACCCCAGAGTCAGATCTGTGGCCAAAAACTGCAACAAAATTCTGAGAGTTCTGGCTCCTAGCCACCCCACCTACCCTCTCACTGGGGACTGCATATGGAGGTGGTCCTGTGGGTCTCAGCACAACCGGTCGGGCACTCTCCTGACCTTGACCTTGTGGATGCTGAGGGTTTTCAGTCCAGGCTCTGAAACCTCTTCACTCTGTTCTAGTGGTCATTCCTTTCTCTGACCCTGTGAACAGCCACTCAACCTACAAAGACAGACCTTCCCATTTTCCAGGGCCCTGCTTCTAATGTATCAAGCGAGATACCACAGAGCATGGCTATCTTGTAAAGTCTGCATCCTTAGTTGTTTGCAGCAGAAATCTCAGTGCCCTGTGACAAGAGGGACAGTGTACAGGAAGGCTCTGGTTGTTTCTGTAGTTCTAAGCCTCATGGTTTGGGAGGAAATGGGCTGCAAACTGGTTTTGGGGTATGGCTGCAGAAGTGGCTGGTATTGCTGAACTTGTTTTTTGAGTGGTTCCAACTTCCTGGTGATAATCAAGGTTTTGGTTGTGGATGCCTCCTGCTGAGAGCTTGAAGACCTGGGGGTCATCACAGGTCTCACTCTAGGTGCACCCACATTGTCAGTCCCATCATAACCCAGGTAACCCAGCTCTTCACCTAGTGGAGATTAGTACACATATGTAGGAAGCACCCTCTTGGTCAGCCTGGACCAATCCATCTTGAAGACTTTCCACTGCAGGATCTTAGTGGGATGTTGGAGACCAGGTGCTTCAAGCTATATCTTTATGGACAAGGAAAAGGCTCAAGTGGTAGTGGGTCTTACCAGGGATGGCACAGTGGCCCCATGTCTGAGAAGAGTAGCTCTCTCCTGGGAGACCCTCTGAAGCTGGAGATATTCAACACCTCCCAGATGCCCCTGCATTGATACCTCTGACCTGAAACTCTCCTGATTGATGACTCATCACCCAGCTATCCAGAAAAATCTAAATGAAGCGTATTCAAGTGAAAATCTTCATGCTTTCACTGTGGCCTGAATGTGGGTTGCCCCCACACCAACTCATAGGCTGAATTCTGACCCCAAAGGTATCAGGAGGCCTCTGGGAGGTGGGTGGGGCCACAAGAGTGGAATTAGTGCCCTTGTCAAAGAGGCCCAGGAGCTCATTCAGCTGCCTCCACCACACAGGGATGCATGCAGAAGGCTTTTCCCTGAGCAAGAAAGGGCAAGACACAAAATCTGCTGGCACCTTAATCTCAGAGTGTCCAGCTTCCAGTATAGTGGGGAATCACTTTACATTGTATATAAGCTACCTGGTCTTTGGCATTTGGTTCTAGCAGCCTGAATAGACTGGGACAACCTTCCTGTAAACCTGCTACCCCTGGAGTATCTCAGTCAATGGCAAGGTCATCCTTCCCTGGGAATCAAATTTGTCACCTTGCTCTTAGCAGTTCTTCAGGACAATCAGTCCCATCTCTGGAACACATGGTCAGCTCCATGGGGTCCTTCACTGTCCCCACTGGATCCCAGCTCCATCTCTTCTGACCTCTCACCTCTTGCCCTCCAGCCCTGCACACCTCCCAACCTACCCTGCTCACCAGAGCACTCTGGATGATGTCCCCCAACATGGAACAGACCCGGTGAGTCCTCTGCTCAGAACTTTTGTTGATTTCTCATCTCATTCTCAGTGAAAGGGGAGTAAGACAGCAGGACTGAGGTGTACATGTGGCTCTCACACCAACTTTATCCCTGGTTGTATAAAAATGGGCCCCTCTCTGTGACTCAGTTTCCTCTCATCTCTTTCTGCCTTAAGTCACTAGATGTGGATATTTTAAGAGAGAGAGGGGTTAGCAGTGCAGGGGCGCTCCAAGACCTCCTGCACACCCTCTAACTCTGACTCACCATCAAGCCTGTGCTGCCTGATCCACAGTCCTAGTCCTGCACCCAACACCTGCAGGCCCTCCTCCTCCTGCTTCCACAGGCTCCATCCCACCTGAAGGCCACTCTGCTGATGCACAGATTCCCAGAGAGTGTGGTGACAGCTGCATTTGAAACATTGAAAATGTAAAGGGGGAAAAAAAAAGGAAATGATGGCACAGAAGAGGGAAAGAAAAATTTCCTGTGAGAAGTGGGTGGTGGTTACACAGATAGAAGGAATGTGGAATTATTTTCCAGGCAGGGCTTGGATGTGCAGAAACCTAGCCAGTCCCTGAGCTCATGACCTTCTAACAGCAATATCTGAAAATGTGAAGAACTAGTCCCTGTTTACCCAGGATCTCTGATCACTTGCTGGATTCCTCTCCACTGACATTATCCACAGCCTCCAGCAAGGCTCACCCTGCTGACTTGCAGGCTCTTGCCTCTGTCCCAAACTCCAGACCTTGACATTCACTATCAAATCAATGGAAGATTTTAAGAAAATATACTTTTTCCTTACCGGCCTCCAGTAGAGCTCCTCCCCCAGCTTCTCATTCCTCTTTGGGTTCCATGGCTAGAGGTGTCACCAACTCAGACAGTTCAGTTGTCTCTGGCACTGCCATGTTGGTTTGGATACTTTGGGCTACAAAGAACCACATTCCCAACGAAGTAAGTGGTTCTTAGTTTGCCAAGGAATTTAGAAGAAGACCTGGAAGGATGACACCAGGCACTATCTACCCCATCTTCGCCCAAAGCAAGGGAAAAGGGGCTGTTCTTGGAGCAGCCTCTTTACACCAGTACTTTGACCAGGAATGAGAACACTTCCCAGGGCCCATTGGCCAGAGTGAGGTCATGGGCAGCACTCACACAAGGGAACACTGAGGCATCTGACCAAGTGACTGGGAGAGCCAGGACTGATTTCAACTGCTCCAAATTCCTTCCCATTTTGCCTAGCCAAACACTGCAGCTGGCAGAGCAGCAAGCACAGTCCAGAGGCAGACCTGGGCTTCCTCACTTGATCCCTTCTCTTACAGCATCCTGCCCAAGCTGCAGCCTCATCCATTCCTCCCCTCATGTGTGTCTCTGGAAGTGCCTCTTCCTAGACCTGCCTCTGATCATCTGTCTTGTCAAAAACTGACTGATGCCTGATCCCTCAAGCATGAGGCTCTCCTGATCACTCCAGCACCCAAGTGTCCTGGTGGCTCTCTTATTCACTGTGTTAGCTGGCTTTCCATCACTGTCACCAAAATACCCCCAAAAAAATCTAGAGGAGGAAAAGCTTATGTCTACTCACAACTTCATAGGTTCCCTCCATGACTGAATGACTTCATTGCTCTGTGCTTGAGGTGAGGCAGAACATCATGGTGGAAGTGTGGAGGAATGCTGTTCAGCTCATGGCAACTGAGAGAGAGAGAGAGAGAGAGAGAGAGAGAGAGAGAGAGAGAGAGAGAGAGAGAGAGAGACAGCACTTCACTGACCAGGGACAACATATAAACTGGAAGACACACCCCAAAAACCTGCTTCCTCCAGTTTCGTCCTGCTCACTTATAATCACCACCCATTAATCCATTCAAGTTACAAACCCACCAAATAGATTGACACACTGATTAGGTTACAGCTCTCATGATCTAATCCTTTCACCTCTGAACCCTTCTGCATCATCTCACACATGAGCTTTCAGGGGATACTGCCTATCTAAACCATGACATCTACCATACTAGGTACAAACCTCCTCACACTTGAAGTCAAGGCCTTTGGCAGTATGATCATTAATAAAATAAAATCAGTACTGTTTGCATCTAGACCCTGAGAGGGGAACTGAGAAAGAGAAAAATGACCTTCCTGATAGCACATGACCCAGGCATAATCTCCCCAAATCAACACAAGCAATGCTAATGGAATGAAAAGCTCAGGCAGGACCACATGGCAATTATATAGAAATCTAGGTGGAGACTGACTCTCAGGCCATCCCCTTTCTAACATGAGTGACAGCTTCCTTTTTTGCGGGGAGGGGATGAGTGAATACTGGGGATTGAACTCAGGGACACTCAGCCACTGTACCACACCAACAGTCCTATTTGGTATTTTATTTAGAGACAGGGTCTCTCTAAGTTGCTTAGTGACTCACTCTTGCTGAGGCTGGCTTTGAACTTTCAAATCTCCTGTCTCGATCTCCAAGGTACTGGGATTGCAGGTGTGCACCAGTGCACCCGGTTGACAGTTGCCTCTTTACTGATGACTGTAACTCTCTGTTAATCTTCCCACCCCTGATATAAAAGTATTTAAGATGCCCAATCACCAAGCTGCCTCACTTATTCTTGGAGAATTTAACATATTTTTGGAGCAGGACAATCCCTGCAGATGTGATAACTGAGAGTCTGGTGTCTGATGCTACTGGCAGCTCAGTTCCCAGCCAAGGCACATGGAACATCTCTATGCGCCATGCTCATTACTAAGTGCCAGTTAGGGAGTTTGTGACTTTGGATAAGCACCTTTCTGAGTTGGAGGGCTAGGACAAAGCCAGAGAACCTGAGGAGAAATGGGTCACTCTCCCTTGCTGCTCCATTGCAGATGTCACCAAATGATCATAACATTGCATCCTGCTTGGAGTTGGGATGACTCCAAATCCAATCAAATGACTTGTACCTGTCACAGTGGGCTGGATTATGCAGCACTAAAAACAAGAGAATTGTTTCCAGACTAATTAAAACAAAGGTGTTCTTTTCCATTGGACTACAGGCCCTACAGGTAGGCTGCTACTCTGCTTTAGGTGATCTGCACCCCAGAACCCCAGGCTCTCTCACAGCATTCCCCAATTTCAGCTCAAGTCTCTGCACAGGCTGTTCTGAGCAGTGCAGGGTATTTAGCTGCAACTCTGGCCTCACCTGTGTTAGGGGTTTAATCATGTCCCCCCAACCTTGATATGATGAAGTCCTAACTCCTCAAAAGGTAACTGCATTTGAAGAGGGTGGTTGCCAATGGGACTCATTAAGATGAGGTCATACTGGATTAAGTGGCCCCTCATCCAAATGCCCCATGGCCCATGCAAATGGGACATGTGGACAGAGACTAGCACACAGGGAGAATGCGAGGCAGTGTTCAGGGTGATTCTTCTATGATCAACGGAACACACAGCCTGGTGGAAAGCCACTAGAGACCAGTGAGGGGCATGACACAAATCTTTCTTGCAGCCCTAGGAGGGAAAAACCTGGACCTTAGACTTCCTGACTCCAGACTGGGAGATAATACATTTGTGTCATTGAAGGTCCCAGTCTGGGGTACTTGTTAGTGCTAACAAATAAATTCAATCTACTAGATGCAACAGCACCCTCCCTGCAAGTCCTGGTGACCAAAAATGTGTCTGGACCTTGTCAAATGCCCTTGGGAGCAGAATCCTACTGGGTTGAGAATAGGGGAAACTTCAGGGAAAATTGTGTCAAACATCCCACCTGAGAAAACAGGTCTCTTCCACTGCTTCACTCTGTTGGCCGAAGTGAGTCACAGGCCATGCCTGCTTCCATGGGGTGGGGGGTTTTGACCCTCCCTTTGGATTGGGCATTGAAGGGTGACCAGTTGTCCATTTTCCACAGAATAAGAGGTAGCAGGTGTGGCTGACCCTCCCTCCCCACTCGGGTCTTTATCCACTTGCCCTTCACTGAGACCTGCCTAGGCCACACTCACCCCAGGTCCCCTTCCCTGCATTATGTTCCCCACAGCACTCACCACCTTCTGTTACAGGGACACCCCTCTAGTGTATTCTGTGTCATCTGTCTCTCTCCCCTCCCAGGTGTGCAGGCCCCATGAAGTCAGGTCCTTGGTATTATTCCCAGCTCAGTTCCTTGCAGACCTCTTGGCCCAGTTCAGATGGCCCACAGACACCTATTGACATGAATGAATTCATGAGTGCAGATGAAGCTCCTTTTCCATTTTGGTCAAGGTGACCTCCACAGGCATGCTCAGCCTTTTTCACTCTATGGCATTCCAACAAGAATCAGAAGTTATCCCTTTCTGTCCCTATGCCACCTCACCCCACCACCTTGCTTGCTTCCAAAGTCACAGTTCCTGGTACTTTTGCAGGAGGGTGGTCATCCTTCCCTTCCTGCAAGCCAGTCAGTTTGTCCCTGGGTGGCCACTTACAGAAGAGTGTGCTGCTATCCAGACCCTGGTTGCAGTGCTATCCAAGGCAAAGCATCTCAGCACCTCCCAGTAAATCTCAGCACCTCATTAGCCAGTCCCACCAGAGGCCCAGGGAGTTTTCTGATCATCTAGTTCCACCCTCTCTTTCACCCAGCTATGGTGATGAGAGCCTGGGGCCTTCAGGGTTTTATATCTGTGCAATAGAATCAATAAGCATTTATTTGCTATGTGCTGAGGCCTGAGTGCAGCATTCTTCCTCCAAAGAGAATGCACCCCTAATCCCCAGCAGAGTGGCCCCAGGTATGTCTGTAGCCTCACTGCCTGGTTCAAGTCCCCATCTTGCTATTCTCCTCCTATGCATGGTGGCTTTACAATATGTCTGCAAATTCTTTGACATTCTTTCTTCTAGAATTTTTAGTTTCCTTTTTGTTGACAATGAATGAGTCCTTCTCAGGGGTGGAATGTGGTAGAAGTGAAATTGCAAATTTCAAGGCTTGCTCTTAGAAGATTCTCTCTCTCTCTCTCTCTCTCTCCAGACTCATGCCTCAGGAGCCCTGAGCTGACCTGTTCGAAGCTTGGCTATCCTGAAATTGTGTTGGAGACACCGCAGTGCTGGTCTGGGACACTGCAGTTCGCATCTTCAGCCTTCCCAGAAAAAATGTGAACCTCCAGCTGATTTCCAATTCCCCAGAGTGAAGCAGGAACCTGCTGACCCACCAAGGCCTCCCCAAACCATATATTCATGAGCAGAATAAAGGTTATTGCTGTTTTCTGCTCTTAGATTGGTGGGTGGCATATTATGGAGCAATAAAGAAAACCGGAACAGTACACAAATCAGGAAAGTTCTAAACTATAATCTATCATTTTCCCATCTGCCAAATCCCAGCAATTCCCTCAGATGTTGGGAGGATTCAACATATCACCCAACTTCCCCTGGAGGAGGACATGGCACAGCCACCAGGGTATGGTACTAGAGAGCCAAAGAGAGGACCCCAGTGGTGGGGGAACAGCAAAAACACAGCTCTGAACATCCTCTCTAGGGTCCCAGGGCACAGGGCAGCAGTTCTGTAGTCCTCCACTAACCTCTGTAGTGCTAAGGCACCCAAAGATAGAAGAAGGAACACAAAGGGCCACATTCTGAGAGGAAGTATTCCACCCTTTCCTGGCTCCCATCCCCAGAGGCACCAGTTTCCTGGATGATCTTCCAAGATTGCTTTCATATACAGGATCATCTATGTAAAAAATAAATGAAGAAAGGAAGAAAAAGAAGAAAAATTATGAAGTCCTGCATCCGGCCTGTTTCTTTTCCTGCTGAGTTTTCAGGGTCAAGGCCAGTGCCTGGTACCTAACTTATGATCAATAAATCAATGAGGAATGGGCATGAGCCTTGTTCAAATGGCACGTTGGCAGCACACCTGCATGCAACTTGCTACCTTCTCTTCTCCTGTTGGAGGGAATGTCTTCTCTGAGCACCTGGAGCTGCCTCACTGTTTCCCTGGCAGACAGTAGTTCACCATGTGGTGAAGTGTTGTTTATCAGCTGCTTTCCCTGATGGACATGCAGACTACATGGGTCCCCACTTGTTTCTACTCCAGTCAGAGTTATACCACACAGATGCAGATGGACACAGATATGCATCCTGGTTCTCTGTCTCTCAAAGACATAGCATATTCTTTTGTCCTCTCTCTGATTTCTTCCTCTCTTTTTCACACAGCTCCTAAAAACTGGCAGACCTTGGCTGGTGCAGACATCAAGGCACAGTGCTGTGTGTAGCCAGGGAGGCATCTGGAGGAGAAGCACTGGCTCTGGTCCTGGAAAGGAGGGTTTGGACTCCATGGTGGGCAGCAGGGACAATGGCTCTAAGGCTGCCTTTGGAAAGCCCCCACTTACTTGGATGGGAATTGCAATTGCAGCTCCTCCCACCATGTGGAGAGAGGCAGGAGACAGAACCCGGTTGGGGGACACTCTGGCTGTGCAAGATGGACCCAGTGGAAATGAACAAAGGGTTCATCAGGCTCAAAACCAGACATGAGCAACCAAGGTCAAAGCCAACTTTGCACAATGTCACCAGTTGCCAGCAACTTCTTCTCCAACTACTAACACACTGATCCATTTATGGCAGTATGTGGGGCCCAGAAATGGACAGAAGCAAGACTCATGAAAAGAGAAAGACAGAGACAGAGAGACGTGCACAGAGGAAGACAGACTGAAAGAGACAGAAAAAGAGGGTGAGGGTGAGAGGAGGAAAACCCCAGAGAGCAGGGGACAGAAAGGGAGGTTGGGGTGGGACAGAGTCCAAGACCTTCAGAGAGCTGGGAAGCATTAGGCTCCAGGGATCAGGACTCCAAGATGAGAAGCTGCTTCCACCTCCCAGGAACTCATGCAGGTAACCCACTTTGTTCCTGGATCCCCAACCCCAGATTCACAGGCACATGAGTGTTGTGCACATTGGACACCACGGGCCTATGTCTTCTGACGGTCAAGTTTGCCCAGCCCATCTTTGGCCTTTTCTCCCAGACTGTCAGCTCTCCCCATCCTGAAGAGAACAGACAACCCTTTCTTTCTGCTCTCTCATGGGCAGAGGGAATCCCCTGGGGTTCTGTGGAGAGATTCTGGAGGGCCTGCCCAAGGCCCTGGGTCTTGCATTATGGATTCATAGCAGATGCCCTTCTCAGGAAGTGTGAGGGAACAGATGTGCATCTGTGGTCTCCATGGAGACCTGCCAGCAGGGCAACCTCCTGGGCAGCTGGGTGGTAAAACTTTTGTGTTTGCCAAGACTTTTTTTGAAGGCAAACCATATAAGCAAATCTACCAGGTGTCCCGAGAGACATGAGTTTCCCTCATGACCACACAGAGCCTGGTAGGCCAGGACACCCATTTGGGGACTTTGATTAACTCTCTTGAAACCATAGGCACAGGTTTTGGTTGATTGAGGATCAACTCCATTAGCTGTTCTTAAAATAGGCTGACAAATAGGTTCTATTATGAAGGCCCCACATCTGCCCTGAAAAAAGAAAGCAGCCCTAGGTGACTTGAACAAGAAATAGGAACATGTTTGGGAGGCAGAGGCAGGAGGAGTCTGTGGTGGGATGTTTGTTCATTCAGCAAAAACAAATCCTTGCTAGGAATCAACAGTCAAATTCTCATACCACCTCTTCTCTCATGGAACTCACTGGGCCCTCAACACATTGTCAAGTAAATAGTAAATAGGATGCTTCCAGCCCAGGAGACAAGTTTGCACCATGAGCTGGAGAATGTTGAAGGTGTGTGTCACAGGCATACAGAGAGCAGTGACACATGAGCTGAAGATAAGGGTGACCAAGTTAGAGCACAGGGAAGAATGGCCCAGGAGGGAATAGCTAGCTCATAGGCTCAGAGTCCACATTAGGCAGAGCCTAAGGCCTTCAGAATGGTTCCCAACCTCTCAGGATACTTCTTGGCTTCCAGAGGATGGAGGAAAGCTCTGAGGTGAGCTTGTATGATTCACTACCTCATCCAAGAGTGGGGGTGTTGAGGGTTGCAGAGAACTCCATGGGGCCCCTCTTGTGTTAACTTGTCTACAACCTGACCAGGACCTTTGGGCCTTAAAGTCACAGAGAAGAAGGCTCCTTCAAGGTCACCTAGGCCAGTATTTCCCACACATGGGCACCCACCTCCACCGGCAGTATGTGGTGACTACTTCCCACCTGGGCACATCACCTGTATCCCCAGTGTTATACCTCCTCTCTATGGGATCTATGGGAATAATAATCATTACCTTATTGCTAGTTTTTTTTTCTTGCTGATAGCTACTAAAATACCACTATCTGAAATCTCCCAATTTTAGTCAGTTCTTCATTGCTGTGACCAATATATCTGGTAAGAATAACTTAGAGGAGGAAAAGTTTATTTTGACTCCTGGTTTCAGAGTTTCAGTCTGTGGTCAGTCAACTCCATTACTCTGGGTCCGAGGTGAGGCAGAATATCATGGTAGAAAGATGTGGTAGAGGAAAGCATCTCTGGACATGATGACAAGGAAGCAGAGAGAGCTCCACTCAAAAGGGACAAAATATAAACTCTAAAGGCAGGCTCCCAGTGACCAACTTCCTCCAGTCACACCCTGCTTGCCCAGAGCTACAACCAATTAATCCATATCAATGGATTAATCCACTGGTTAGTCCACAACTCATAATCTAATTATTTCCCCTCTGAAAATTCTGACATTGCTTCACACATGAGTTTTGGGGAACACCTCATACCTAAACTATAACACAGTCCAGGAAGGACCCTTTGAGAAACTCCACCCTAGACCAGTTCTTGAGATTATGCCCAACTGTGGCCCAGAGACAGCAAAATATTAAAAAAAAAACATACTTAGTGAGGCCCACACTGCACTACCTTCCCTCTGTCCTCTGGACGACATCATTCCCAGGTGCACTTAGGTCCAGTGTTCATGGCCACTTGATCATGAGGGTGTCCAGTCTCAGTTCTTCAATTTCTCTGTGAAGATGTGCTCCCTCCCTTTCTTCTTTCACCCCTTTCCCTTTCTCTCTGTCCTCCTCTTCATCCCTCCTCCTCTGCCTTGTCCACAGCTTTGAAGTCACCAAACAGGTTGTGGAATCTTGGTTCTGCCTAACTCACTTATTACAAACCAATTCTCAGGTGAAAGGAACAGTAATCTCACCTTCTGCTTTTGAAGGGACAGAATATTCTAACCACTCATGAATGACTTAAAACAGCTCATCTCATCAGATGCAAGACATGTCACATCCCTCATAGCCCAGGGAGAATGGCATTAGCACTTATGGATTCTGCAGTTACTCACTAAGGGCACAGGTATTTGTCACACCCTATTCAATTCTGGAGATGAAGCTTCCAGAAAAACATACTCATGCCCCTTGAGAGCTGGGATTCTCCTGGAGGAAGCACAATTCACAAACAAATAAATGAAGGCATTGCTTAAAGCAGTATGTGTGAATGTATGAATGGTCTTCACAGCTGTCCACAGCAGATTCCTGGTCATCCTTCAGGTCTGATTTCCCTCTTCTCTCTTTTGGCAACCCTCCCCAGCTCCCTCATATCTGATGCTCCATCCTCTAGCACCCAGGGCATCTGACAGCTGCCATGCATCAAATTACAGGCAGCTCAGATGCTCCATAGATGAAAACAGATGAGCGAGCATTTGTTTACATTCAGAAAGGACCTCAGGGTGTGTGTGTTTCCTGCACTGCTGATAAATGGGTATGCCATGTGTGTGCTCCAAATGGGCTATGCATGTGGCAAGTGTGTGGGCACAGGGCATTAATTTGGGGGCTGGGATGATGTTGTCTTCTGTCAGGGCAAGGTAATGATTGAGTGGCTTCTACCTGTGTATGTTCATCTCATGTGTGTTATACACACATGAGGATGAATGTATGTATGTGTGGAAAGGTGTATATGTGTATGTGTGTGTGTATGTGTGTGTGTGTGTGTGTGTGTGTGTGTGTGCAAGAGAGTGTGGTTGTACTGATGTGTTTGTAAATGCAGAGGGTCCCAGCAGAAGAGCATCAAGAGTGACAAAGGAGGGGAGAGCATGGGGAAGTAATGGGGAATTAAATCTACCAAATGATGTTAGGTCCATGTGTGAATATGCCACAGTAAATCACACTTACATACATATATGTATACATATGTATAAATAGAATGCATTAATTAAAAAATAATTATAACAGGTGATAAGTAGAGCAGAAGAGCAGGAAAGTGGAATAGAGGAGGGACCAGGGGTGGGGAATGAGATTGATCAAATTATATCATGTGTATGTATGAATAGACCACAATGAATTCCACTGTCATGCATAATTATAATGCAATAATAAAAGTAATTAAATAAAAAAGAAAATCCCCTTTGCTCTAAGGGCATGACTTGGAAATCACATACGCTCCCCTCTGTCCCATTGGCCAGAACTTCATCCTGTATTCCCCCCAGCTGCAAGGGAACTTGGGAATGAGAAGCCCAATTACATTCAATTTTTCTATTAATGCCATGGGAAGGGAGGCTGATGTCCACAGACACTTGAAATTCTGAGACTCTGCTGTCATTTGAATGCAATCTTGTGTTGGAAATGTAATTCTCAAATTCACATATTGATGATAGTTGGGAGAGGGGCCTTTGGGAGGCAATTGGGATTGGATATGGTCATGAGGTTTCTGTCCATAAAAACAGGTATTTCTTGACTGACACTCCAGACACTGAAGTCCTCAAATGTGTTTTGTTGGTTCACATAAATTATTTAGTTCAGACTTGCTGGAGTAGTGCTAATGTTCTACTAGAAGATCCTTTCTTTATATTTGACCTACTGATTAAAAAGTTTCTCCACATTTCATCTTATTGGACATTCAAATCAATAATTTTGTCTTCAGTTTGTATATACAGCAACGGAGGGTGAAAGAAGTGAAATGACTGGCTCCAGGTCACCAAAGGAATCAATCTGTGGGGAATGAACTTGAGGGTACTAAATTTCAAAGTGGTCATTCAACTCTGAAATTTTTTATGTTATAAATTGGTTATTTTGCTTCTAGATATAACCCACTTACTGCGTTAAGAGTTGGATCAGAAATACTCATGGAATGAGTCTCGCATGTGGCCTATGTTTTATCTCAGTGCTTTTTAACTATTAGACATTATTTTTATGAATATTACCCAATTTTTGACATTAGCTGCTCAACTCAAGATCCTGTTGCCAAAATATTTTAAACTTTCAATGGCATTTATTATCAATGAGTATGTGTCAATGTGCAACTCATTTTCCAATCAGCTGTAAAAACTGTGTCTCTGAGTCTCTGTGAGCAGATATCTATAGCCCCATGAGAGATAGTTTTAAATGTGTACACATTTTCTCAATGAAAAGAAGAGAGGATAAATTCTTGAATATATGAAGTTTTAAACAAGTAAATGATAAAACCCAAAGACTACTCATAGGGTCAAGGAATTTAGTCAAGCCTAAGTGATTGCCAGTGGATAAAGGAAACAGGGAGCATTTATACAATGGACTAAGACTCAGCCATGTAAAGAGTAATATTCTTGTTTTCAGGAACATGGATGGAACTGGAGAGCACTGTTGGCAGAAATGAGCCAGGCACAAAAACACAAATGTCAAACGTTCTCAATCATTTATGCAAACAAGCAAGTCAACCCCGTCAAAGTACAGAATGGAACAGGTAGTAGAGATGGCAGAGGGCAGAAGGTAGACAGAGAGCATTTAACAGGGACTTCCAGGACCTGGCAGGGAGGGAGAAGAAGTCAAGGATAGAGGGGTGACAGCTATGTTCACAGCTTGTGTGGAAATAGGACAGGGAATCTCATTAATATTTAAGATTTCTATGGAGCTATAATAAATTTAAAAGTATATAATATACACAGTGCTAGAGATGTTGCTTTATTTCCATTCTTATATTTCCAAAATCAGTTTATTTAAACATATAATATATCAGATGTACATTTGATATTAACATACTTTTCTGTGTTCCACAGTGTTCTGGAGCACATCTGTTAGGCTGCTTAAGAAGAGCACATTTGCATGTGCGATTGACATTTGACTGGGTATTTCATCTCAGGCCACCTTTGCTTAACCTCATGAAGAATGCTGCAGTGCAGAACGTTGTTCAGTGGATACACATGATTACAACAAAATCACATCAAAGCTGCTTTCTCAAAGGGTTCTAGATGGCTTGTAATATTTAATGCTCATGTTTTAAGATCATATCCATAGGAATAGTTAGTTGCTAAATCCTTATTCAAAATTAGTATATTTCTTTCCTTTTTTCCCTTCTTCTCTCATCTTTGTCTTTTTCCTTTTTTTTAAGAGACTTTTTCCCCCTCTATTCTTCCCTCCTATTTATTACTTAATCATTTATGTCAGGTGATTTCTCAAGTACCTAAAATTACCATTGATCAGGGCAAATACCATTTATGTGTTTTCTTTGATTTATAAATATATATACATGCATATATACACACATAGGTACACATATTTATAAAAATATAAGACGATCTGATATATATATGCATATATATATATATATATATATATATATATATCACAGAGAGAGATTCTTATTTATTTTCTGTGTAGCTTTGTATTTGTGAATGTGCTTCTTTGCACAACCTTTCCTGCTGATATTCGTCAGTCTTTTATTCCAAATAAATCACAAGTTACTGGAGATTAAACCCAGACTATGTGCTCCAAGCAGGCATTTTGCTTTATTATGTATTACTTACAAAGATATAAGGGAATATTCCAAAACTTAGAGACTGGAAGCAACAGGCATTTCTTGGCTTATAGTTTATTTGAATCAAGGACCTGGGAGTGACTTAGCTGATGGTTCCGGCTCAAGAATCTTAGGAGGTAGTAAAGAGGAGTCATCAGTGTTACTGGGATCTCTGGCTTGCCATCACACAGACTGACCAGCTCTCCTTACAGTGGCAGCCCCAGCTCTGTCACTCAAAACCCCACAGAGCAGCCTCTAGATAGCTGCTTTCCTCAGAGAAGGCAGAGGCTCCACCCAGCAGTCGTTCTGCAGCCTGGTCTGGAGCAGAAGTCTCTTCATGTTGGCTGTAGTTCTGTTCCTGGGAGGAGAGCCACAGAGCCACTGATTGAAACCAGACCAAAAAGACAGTGATTGCAGAAGTGCATGGATCCCCTGATGTGGGGATGGCTGAGGGTCATGTTAGAGACATCTAGGTTCACCATGTGGAAACTGCTGGAATTCCAGGGTGGAGGCAAACCAAAGCAGTTAAGGTATTTCCATCAAAAATGGAAAATCAATTCCTCAAGTAATTCCTGGAGTTGAAGCTATAAGCAGAGTGGCACTTACAACTGGGTCTTCTTAAATACGTCTTCTATTTCCACCAAAATGGCCAGAGTCCAAGGCATAACAAGAATATCTATAGGAACATCACAAAGGTGTTGAAAATATCAAAATATTCTCTGTTACCAATGTCATAGAAATAAATTGTTACCTAAAGATACATTTTGATTTTAGTTTTCCTAGTACATTTTCCTTGTGATTTTTAATGTCAGTGTCAGCTGTCCTGTAACTAATCCCATGGTGTGCCTTGGTAAATGTGACACTAATTGGTTTGGGGACACATTTCTGCCCTCAGTATAATGATATTCTGAATCAAACATCATTGCTTCAGGTTGGTCTCTTCTTCATTGGTCCCACCAATCAGAATGAAAACATTCTGGGAATAAAAAACAGATCTGACTCATTTTGTTGTAAACTTAATTTTGTCAGTTTATACATGTGGCCCAGATAAATTTTTAAAATTATTCTTAAATAAAATTACTTTGACATACATTGCTAAAAACTGGACACAAGAAGCAAAAGTGGCAAGATGTTTTCTAGAAAATTTTTCTTTGAAAATAAAAGACACATTCAAGTGGGAATTTGGGGAACATTTAAAAACACCAAAGCCTATTACTTTCCATTTCCAGTCAAGATGATTACCCAATGCTAGACCACCTCTCCTGTGGAGAGCAGCTATGCACTTGTGTAACTTATAAAAGAAGCAACATCAATTTCACTATACCCAAAACTGGTGTGTGTGAACAAGATCTCAAGACAACCAATTTCCAGCTGCTGTGAGCTCTGCAAGCTTCTCTATTGGCACTTGCTGGGTGGTCCATTGTCTGTTGCCAGATAGCAACACCTCTGCCCACAAACACAGTTGCTGAGAATAACATGACAGCCTACCTTCCTCCTGAAACTTTACCTTGGCCAGGCTCACCTAGCCATGCTGATGTGAGCTCTGATGTGTGACTGCAGGCACAGCATCCCCGAACATCCACACAATCCCATGGAAGCAAGTCCCATGGCTTCATATATGCTGCATGTGGTTTCTCCATGGGATACTTTGCTTCCTAATAAAAAATACCAAAGAGTATGGAGAAGGTTTGTCCCAATTTACATCATAGAAATGGTTGACACATCCCTGTACCTGTTATTCTGCCAGGTATTGTCCAAATACAGCTTTGATATTCTTTTTCTTTATTGGAATGTAAATCTTTTTTTCTTTTCTAATGCAATTGAAAGCATCCTAAGTTGGTATTACTTTGTCCTAACGGTTGGTGGGCTCGGAGCTAGCCAGAACAGAAGGTCTACCCTGTCTTGGACATACTGTGGGTCATGCTGTGGGGTAAGAAGAAGCTAATGTCCATTTTCCAGTCCCAGTAGTTGTGGTTCTCTTCTCTGCTCCTGAAGCTAGAAGCTTTAATATTCACCTTCATTCTTCTAAAAGCTAAATTCATTTCTCTCTGTCCAATAAAGCAACTTTCCTCTAGGCTTGTAACACAATTCAATTTTTAAACCAAGATAAGCCTGGTTTTGCCTCTCTGTAATTAGGTTATTTAGTTTGACTCCTACAGAAAACTAAGCTTGGTTATGATGGAATGAGCAACTGCAGAAACTTCAGTGAAGGTGAATGTAATCACAGGATTTGCTTAGTTTGGTAGAAAAAAAGTGGATTGGCAAGCACCCATGCTTATCCACAGAAGAAAAAAAGTCATCTACAAAAGACAGTTTAGAGTTTAAAAAAGAAGGCTCAACAGGAAAGGGAATTTGAACATTGACTGTACATTTGATGATTTAAGAACACATTTTCAATTACATTTAAGAATATATATAACACCATGTTTTAAAAGAGTCCTTTTATCTTTAATATAAATCAGTAAATATTTATGGATTTTATGTTTTTAAAGTTTAGAAGGGATTTTCAACACTAGCAAAATTTTTGAATTTTTTTTAATAAATTTTGGTGTACATTTTATTTCCTTTTCTTATTAGAACTAAATTGATCCAGACTAGGGATATGGCTCAATGGTAGAGCCTCACCTGGCATGTGTGAAGTCCCAGTATCCATCCCCAGCAATATTAAGAAACAAGTTGACTAAACCACAATAATATTTGCAATGCAATTCAATTTTTCTACAACCATAAAGAGAGGTCATAGTCATTGTGATTTATTCCTAAGTCCTCAAATGTTTCTCTTTTTTTTTTTTAAAAGTCGCTAAACTTTAGGCCCTTGGCCCAGAGTTTTCTTCTGGTTCTACAGTGTTGTATTCTTTAATGGCTGGTTTTGAATTCTATTGTACCACAAAAGCTTCCAAATGGAATGTTTGGTCACAGTGAGAAATCTTTATTTACAAATCCTCTGAATGCTGTAATTGAATAGACATAATTGCAAGGCTCTGTGCCATGCAAAATTGTAAATAATGGTGACAATGTAATTTATGCTCATTATGATACAGTAGCTTATTATGGCTCAAGTTTTCATTCCCTTAATTAGCAGAGCTCATCTGTTTCCCTGATAGACATTCCTATTGTACCATCATCTGCCCAGAGAAATGCTTTGCATATTTAAGTTGGTGCTGAGAATCAAGCTTGGTAAAGTGCAGATGACAGGGTACCTGGGCACAGTGATGTCCTAAATAGATGTTGACAGCACATCAAAAGAGGAACAGGTACTGCACAGCAGCTAAGGATAAATACTGCATTTGAGTCACAACTGTGAGAGGAGCAGATTACAATAAATAAATGAAGTTAGACAGTAACGACAGTGACATTAATAAGGAAAAAGTCCACATATATATCCCAGACTACACGTGGATGATTTTAAGGAGACTTTGCTCCATGGGTTTGTTCAAAGTCATGGTTCCCTGCCTGGCCTCTCTGTTTTAGCAGTTCCTGAGAGTCAGGAGACCTCTCAGGTCAGGTGCAGAGGAAATCTGCACAATGAAGCAGAATGAGTGTGCCCAGGGCAAGTTGAATGGGGGCATCGTGGGAATCTTTAATTCCACATGCACATCTTTATTCTTTTTCTTTTTTTTCTTTTTGGATTTGAGAGAACAATTAGTTATAATGAACCAGAAATACAAGATTCCACTGAAATTGGAACAGTTGACAGAGTATGGTTGAACTTAAACCTTCAAGAGAAAAAGAGGATCAAATAAATCCAACAAATGGAAAAGCCCAAGACCGATCTGGGACAAACATGATAACTGCATTTTGGTATGGGTAGTT
This sequence comes from Sciurus carolinensis, assembly GCF_902686445.1. Taxonomy (NCBI): domain Eukaryota; kingdom Metazoa; phylum Chordata; class Mammalia; order Rodentia; family Sciuridae; genus Sciurus; species Sciurus carolinensis. Next base: position 1,531,054 of record NW_025920144.1, read on the forward strand.
CCTGATCCTTCCCCGTAGTGGTCTCCTCTACTCCCCCATTCCTTTTCCTCTGTTGTGCTAGTCAAACCAAATAACTTCTTCCTCTCCACTGCAGGTATAAGGCAGTCCAATCCCTTTGAATATAATACAAAGCCAAGAGGCAAGCTGAAGAATCTCATTTGATGGTAGAAAATGCATGTATCCAATCTAGCATGCTGGTTACCAACTATGTGGTATCAAAGCACCTGGTAGCAATTTCAATCAAATCAGATACCATGTGTATCCTGTTATGTGTCCCTGTAGCAACATCAATGTTTCCAACTTACTACACTAACAATGCAGCAAAACATTTTTCAACTCAATATTTTCATAGCACTTCTAAGAGGCTATTTAAACAGGGTGTACAACAGAATTCTACCTCAGAAACTAAGACATCAAGGAGAAAAACTGGCTCTTTCTGGGAGTTTTTTGTGGGGGCACAAAATGTCAGTGTACAATAGAAGGGAGGCAGAGGTAGGCAAAGCATTGCATGCACAAGGTCAACACATTCATGTTCAAAGATAAGTCTGGGTAAAGAGAGAGGAAAAAACAAAACAAAACAAAAACCAATTAAATCAAAGGAAAAAAAGGGTTTCATACAACACACTATCAAAAAGTAAAAGGAACACACTAAATGCACAAACTGGTGGCAGGTAAGTCCATACCTATTGTGATAGGTTCTAGCATCATTCAGGTTTCTTCTCATCTGTTATCTCAAGGTTATTTAGAGATGTAGTGACTTAACAAGAGTTTCTCACTGAAGGATAGGCAGGCAGGCTTCAATCATTGGTTTCTGGATCTGTCTATGCCATGCAGGCATCCAACTTGGCATCCAGGTGTCCTTTAGTTTTTGATATGTATGCATCCAACTGGTTGGTCAGCTGCTCCTTGGTCAATACAGGGCCGGCCCATGGCCTTGGCCTCAGCCTAGGTCTCCAATTTCTCCTCTTCCCTGACCTATCATGCCCCAACCTCTACCACCGATTCCACTACAACCCATAGCTCTATGCCCTAGGCCCCCTCTCCCAGGACCTCCATGACCTCCACAACCTTGAACACCACCTCTTCTTAAGGCCATTTGGGGAGCTACCTCTTGTCCACCTTAGAGCAGGTTTTGACCTCGGAGTCACATCCTGCCCCTAAGTAGGGCTCTGGTGGCTCATCCACAATGGAGTCCTCCTCTGGATAAGCCTCTCTGGATTACCAGCAGACCTTGTTTTCCAATGCTCCCATGGCCAGAACCCCTATGTGTCGGCCTAACTGTGCCTGGAGGTTACTCTTACCCAGGTTCTGCTGTAAACTCTTCTGCTAAGTTTTAATGCTGCCTGGACAGAGGGTCTATTCTCCACCTGCTGGGCCAGTCTTCTGTTTCTGGCACTGGCTAGCTGCTGTTGGTTGCTGCATCAAAGTTCAAATATTCACGGGCATCAGCTGTTTGTTCTTCAGCATATTAGTAAAGAACTGGTTCTTGTGCATTGAACCCGAGGGTCATTTAAGTAATGTGTTCTTAGGAAGGAGCTGAAGTTTCTGTTGGCTTCCTCACCACTCATTTAGAGACACCTTGGTGGTGATTTTTAGCACAACTTTCAGCGCTGATTGTGCAGCCATCTTCAAATCCCAAGAATCAAAAGAAATGGATGACAGTACTCCTCCCAGGGCTGCCACCATGGCTGTAGCAGGTGGGCTGGGGACTGAACGAACCTCAGTTGACAGAGGGGCTCGGGTTCAGTAGATGGGCAATTGGTTAAAAGAGTGAGATGTAGATTGTGAGGCTTGTTCGTTTAGGTTGATTACCTAACCGGCCAATCCGCCTGGTCGTCCGGCCTGCCTTTTTCTGCCTTTCATCTGTGCCACCACAGCTGCCACCGCCAAGTCCTGCTCAGTGTCCCCATCTTTATTCTTTTTTAGAGAATCCTCCCCATTCTGCCAGCACACCTGCTCAGTACCTGGTAGGCACAGGTGTGTTTGATATTCTGGGAAGAATTTAGTATCTGCACTTCAGCCCACACTATCTCCAGCAGAAACTCTGGGAAGAGGCCTCTTTGTTTCAATAAGGCATCTGAGAGGTCATTTTCAAATAGAAGTAAAAAATGACTTCTTATGACCAGAATGAATTTGCTTTCCTCTCTTCAAAGGTATCACCCATGCTTATTTTTCAGACTCAGACTGAAATTTTACCTCATTTTCCCTGTACTTGAATCAAAAGCTTCCGATACCTGCTCAAGCAGCTCAAGTATCTAGCAAGAACAATAAAGTATTACTATGTTAATGTGAGAAAAATAAGATAAAATGCAACACAGTTCTTCTATAGACAAAGTTTAAAAGAAAAACTAGAGGAAAAATGTGTCAGTTAACTTGATACTTTCTTATGTCATGGGAAAATACCACCATAATTCCTAATGTTTAAAGAAATCACAACAGAGATCATTTCCTGGGATTTTGGAGTCTCTATGAAATGATATTGGCATATAGTTGTTAACTAGATAGTGAATATCATTATGGGGAAATATGGATTGCAGTTAAATGGTTTGCAGAGGATTCGGGTGGATGGTGACCTATGATAGTTTCCCTTGCTCCATGATGTGTACACAACAGTCTTTAGCATTCCTTACACTCTGAGCAGGGGCCAGGGAATGAGAACCCCTCATCTGGACCTCTGGTCTTGAGCAGCTTCATGCCCCTGCCCTGAAGATGGAGAATGTGAACTTCTGTAGCCAGGTCTACCTTCTCAGTGCCCAGACCAAGGAGACTGAAAGCATTTGGAGAGGGCTTAGGGGTTATGGGTTAAAAGCGTTCAGATCATCTTGCCAAGTTGGGATGCATGCCCCAGTACCCCATGTCATTTAGTGCTTCACAAGAACACAACAGTGAGCTTTTATGTAAAAGCATTTGTTTTTATTTTTACTAATTGAATGCTAATTAAAATATTTTTATACCTTCTGCATGTCAAATGTAGTGTATCTTCAGACAGCATTGGGCAGGATGACTCCCAGATCATAGTCTTTGTTTTGAGACAATAGGGTCTGAACCCATGAATTATGTTCCTGGGTTCATGTCATCAAAATCTTCCAAGATTAGTGTATCTAGAATATTGCTTTCATTTTACCTGTAAATGTGAAATGGAATTTTGATGGGGAAAATCAAATTTAGGGAGGTTAAGAAGACTATCAGAATTGAGTGAGGAGCATAGGACTTGGATTGGGCAAGCTGTGGTTTTATACTGGTCTCTACTGTCTCATCCAGTCACAGCAGCTACTCTTTAAGAGCCAACATTTTGCCTGTACAAACTAACCCCCATGCACATACAGCTGCACACTCACATACACCAGGCCATCCTGAGATCCCGTCAGTTCAGAAAGTAACAACATGAGCCAAACCTAGTGAGAGCCCATGTAAATGGCAGCTGGTCTCACTGCCCCACAGCAGAAACCAAAACCCAAATTCATCCAGGAAATCACCCTCCATTTAACTGAGACTTTCTTGTGAGCAGAACTACACTTGACAACAAATTATATTCTACTTATTGCTCAGGAAGTGGGCTTCTACAGACTGCCATGTATCACAGGTCCAAATGACCCTGGGTTTTATGCTCTGGAGCCATGCATGTACCCCCTTTCATTCACCTGGAAGGGGTAGATGTGTGGTGTGGGTTTCAAGTCATATTCCTCACAAGTGAAAACTGCAGAGCCCTTGAGGACTCCAGGACCAGTAGGAACTGAGTCATACAGGAGAATATATGGTGAAAAATGTTCTTTGTTCAGTTTCCTGATGTTAAGGCCTCAGGCCCATTAGCTTTGTTGTCATTATTTTGCTCATTAGAACAAAGGATTCAGAGGGAAAGTGGCCAGTGGGGAGTAGAGCAAAGTTAATTCTCCCCAAATGTCTTCATTCCATTGACAATGTTTCTACCATTTTCCATTGCAAATGCTTTCCCTGGGTATTATTCTGATGTACTTCCCCCTGCAATAGTTTCTTAGGTGTAAGAGAGGTTTAATTATGGACTCCTTAGTTTCAGGCCTGGAAGTTCATACAGACATTGTGTCACTGATTCTCCCATTAAACATTTCATGGTACTTACTTCCAGATCCCAACTGGCTGCCTGATCTTGGCCTGGGAGTTGGCAGAAAAGCTCAGATGAAGTCATTTTAGTAAAGATTCCTCCTTGTTTCTGATAATGCAGGATAGTTCCTTCTCCATGGAAGTTTCATTTTTCCAAATTTACAGTGGATTGGCAGTTAAATTGAAGAGGTCCTTTGCAAAAGAATAAAACTTTCTTATTATTATAAAACAATTCTTAACCTAAAAAAATTAAAGACAACATAAAAGTAGAATGTTGGAAAAGTACTTAACCAAATCTACTGTCTGTAGATGCATTCACACCTTGCCTTTACTTCCTAGAGGCATCTTTATTGCACTGTGTTTATATTGACAAGCTTTTTGGAACCCTGCTCCCTTCATGCCAGATTGAAGACAAATTTTTCTATACCATTCCAAGGTTTTCATATGCACATTATCAATGCCCCAATGTGTTTCTGTCTATAGGTTTGCCATGATTGAGCAATGTCTTGCTTCAAGGTGGTTGAGGTGGTTTCTGATAATTTACAGCATACATTAACAGTAACTGCAGTAGCTCCTCCCCAGTTGTAGAGTCAGGTGCAGTCTCTCTTCTACCAGACCTTCTCTGGGTCCACCCACCCCTGGGGAACTCCCTTCATTTGTCCATCAGGTTCCCCCACTCCCCTCAAGTCTTCCCACACTCATGTCCCTCTTAAGCCCAGATTTCATTCCATCAGCCTACTGCTTGGAACCTGGGACTCCCACTCCCCACATAGTAAAGGCTAATTCCTCAATTTAGCAATACCACCTTCCCCCAGCACAAATACCAGTGATTCCCACTCTTCTGAACTATTTTCTCCCCCTGCATCACTGCCTCCTTCCAAACTCCCACCCAGAGAGGACACCTCCCCACAGGGAACCCTGAACCCACTGGGGACACCCAGCTCACAGGGAGCTCTGCACTCCCTGTGAGCCCACCCACAGGGTACACCACACCCACAGGGTACACCCCACCTAAAGGGAATGCCCCACCTACAGGGAGCACCCCACCTACAGGGAACACATCACCCATGTGGTTAACTCCTCCCACAGGGAACAGCCTGCCTTTAGGGTGCACCCCCACTTCAGGGAACACCCCACCTCCAGGGAATGCCCCACCCACATAAGACACTATTCTCAGGGCACACCCCACCTACTTGGTGCACCCTGCCCACAGGGAACATCCCACCTACAGGGAACACCCCACCCATGGGGTAAACTCCTCCCCCAGGGAATATCCCACCTACAGGGAACACGCCACCCATGGAGCATGCCCCACCTACAGGGAATACCCTGCCTACATATACACTATTCTCTGGGTACACTCCACCCACAGGGAACACCCCCACTTACAGGGAACACCCTGCCCATAGGGTACAACGCACCCACAGGGTAAGCTCCCAGAGGGAACACCTCACCCACAGGCTCCTCTTACAAAATACATGGCACTCAGGGTACAGTCGCTCATGAGTTTCATGGAAACCACATGGTGCACTCTGCCCACAGGACACTTCACACCATGGTGCACTCATATCTTTCAGAGAGAGGCTGAGCTCCAGTATTCACTCCTCTGTGTGGTTAGGGGATGAGTCTCTGGTGGGCTTCTGTGGGCTGAAGCACATCCTGCATGTCACTGTGTCTCCACAGCTGGGGGAGGGTGCACTCTGTGACCCTCAGGGGAAGGAGGGAGCACAGGGAGCCTGCACGCGGATTTCCACAGAGCTCAAGGTCTTTCCTTGTGTACCAGCTATGTATACTTATCACACCACTCTAATAAATCTTAGCCAGGAAGGCAGCTATACTCTGAGTTCCATGATACCTGCTAGAAAACTGTCAGCTATGGTGTGGTCTTGGGGACCCTCAAGGGTGGCTGAATGCATTTCTGGTATTCTTAACATGTACACTATGTTTCCTGTGAACTGTTTTTTCATCTTAGACTTGAATGTATTCAGATGGGTTCTGAAGGGAGGAATCTGCAGAGGTGGGCTTCTATTTCTATCTCAGTACTTCAGGAGGCAGGTGATAGCAAGTCATCTTCCCTATGCTATGTCCTGATAGATCAGGCAGTAGACACAGAGTTGATTTGAAACCATAAAGAGGTTCAATGTGTGTAGTGGTGTGTTTGTGAGCAGCCTACCTGCCAATAAAAGGCCAGCTGACTTCTCCACTCAGTTCCAAACCCACCATTTCGATGTACTTCAAAACAACCGGCCTGAGCCCTATCAACATAACTCCCAACATACAAAATTACAACAGACCCACACCAAGGCACATTATTATGAAAATACCTAACATACAAAATAAAGACAGAATTTTAAAGGCCGTGAGAGAAAGAATCAAATTACATTCAGAGGGAAACCAATAAGAATATCAGCAGATTTTTCAATCCAGACCCTAAAAGCTAGAAGGGCCTGGAACAACATATACCAAGCCCTGAAAGAAAATGGATGCCAACCAAGAATCTTATACCCAGCAAAACTTACCTTCAAATTTGACGATGAAATAAGATCCTTCCATGATAAACAAAAGCTAAAGAAATTTACAAAAAGAAACCAGCATTACAGAACATTCTCAGCAAAATATTCCATGAGGAAGAGATGAAAAACAACGATGCAAATCAGCAACAGGAGGCGCTAGCCTAAAGGAATAGCCAAATAAAGGAGAAACCAAATCATGTCAAAAACAAATATGAGTCAATTGACTGGGAATACAAATCATATCACAATAATAACCCTGAATGTTAATGGCCTGAATTCATCAATCAAAAGACGCAGACTGGCAGATTGGATTAAAAAGAAAAATCCAACAATATGCTGCCTGCAAGAGACACATCTCATAGAAAGAGACACCCATAGACTAAAGGTGAAAGGATGGGGAAAAACATACCATGCACACGGACACAGCAAAAAAGCTGGAGTATCCATCCTCATCTCAGATAATGTGGACTTCAAACCAAAACTAGTCAGAAGGGATAAAGAAGGACATTACATGCTGCTTAAGGGAAGCATAAATCAGCAAGACATAACAATCATAAATATCTATGCCCCGAACATTGGCTCATCCACGTACGTCAAACAAATCCTTCTCAATTCCAGAAATCAAATAGACCACAACACAATAATACTAGGCGATTTTAACACACCTCTCTCACCACTGGATAGATCGTCCAAACAAAAATTGAATAAAGAAACTATAGATCTCAACAACACAATCAGCAATTTAGACTTAACGGACATATATAGAATATACCATCCAACAAAGAATGAATACACTTTCTTCTCAGCAGCACATGGATCCTTCTCTAAAATAGACCATATTTTATGCCACAAAGCTACTGTTAGTAAATACAAGAAGATAGAGATACTACCTTGTACTCTATCAGATCATAATGGATTGAAATTAGAAATAAATGACAGAATAAAAAACAGAAACTTCTCCAATACCTGGAGACTAAATAATACACTATTATATGATGAATGGATAACAGAAGACATCAGGAGGGAAATAAAAAAATTCTTAGAAGTAAACGAGAACAAAGACACATCATATCAAAATCTCTGGGACACTATGAAAGCAGTACTTAGAGGAAGATTTATTTCATGGGGTGCATTCAAAAAAAGAAGTAGAAATCAACAAATAAACGAGTTAACACTACAGCTCAAAGCACTAGAAAAAGAAGAGCAGACCAATACCAAAAATAGTAGAAGACAGGAAATAGTTAAAATCAGAGCCGAAATCAACGAAATCGAAACAAAAGAAACAATTGGAAAAATTAATAAAATAAATAGTTGGTTCTTTGAAAAAATAAATAAAATTGATAAACCCTTAGCCACACTAACAAAGAGAAAGAGGGAGAAAACTCAAATTACTAAAATTCGGAATGAACAAGGAAACATCACAACAGACACGAGTGAAATACAAAACATAATTAGAAGCTATTTCGAAAATCTATACTCCAACAAAACAGAAAACCTTGAAGACATCAACAAATTTCTAGAGACATATGAACTACCTAAACTGAACGAGGAGGACATACACAACTTAAATAAACCAATTTCAAGCAATGAAATAGAAGAGGTCATCAAAAGCCTACCAACAAAGAAAAGTCCAGGACCAGATGGGTTCTCAGCCGAGTTCTATAAAACCTTTAAAGAAGAGCTCATTCCAATACTCCTCAAACTATTCCATGAAATAGAAGAGGAGGGAACCCTACCAAACTCGTTCTATGAAGCCAATATCACCCTGATACCTAAACCAGACAGAGACACATCAAGGAAAGAAAATTTCAGACCAATATCCTTAATGAACATCGATGCAAAAATTCTCAACAAAATTTTAGCAAATCGCATACATATATATATTAAAAAGATAGTGCACCACGATCAAGTGGGTTTTATCCCAGGGATGCAAGGTTGGTTCAACATTTGGAAATCAATAAATGTCATTCACCATATCAACAGACTTAAAGTTAAGAATCACATGATTATTTCAATAGATGCAGAAAAAGCATTTGATAAAATACAGCATCCCTTCATGCTCAAAACACTAGAAAAAATTGGGGTAATGGGAACATTCCTAAACATTATAAAGGCCATCTACGCTAAGCCCATGGCTAATATCATTCTAAATGGTGAAAAACTGAAAGCGTTCCCCCTAAAAACTGGAACAAGGCAGGGATGCCCTCTTTCACCGCTTCTATTCAACATCGTCCTTGAGACTCTAGCCAGAGCAATCAGACAAACCAAAGAAATTAAAGGGATACGAATAGGAAAAGAAGAACTCAAACTATCCCTGTTCGCTGATGACATGATTATATATTTAGAGGAACCTGGAAATTCCACCAGAAAACTTTTAGAACTCATAAGTGAATTCAGTAAAGTAGCAGGTTACAAGATCAATGCTCATAAATCCAATGCATTTTTATACATAAGTGATGAATCTTCAGAAAGAGAAATTAGGAAAACTACTCCATTCACAATAGCATCGAAAAAAATAAAATACTTGGGAATCAATCTCACAAAAGAGGTGAAAGACCTCTACAATGAGAACTACAGAACACTAAAGAAAGAAATTCAAGAAAACCTTAGAAGATGGAAAGATCTCCCATGTTCCTGGATAGGCAGAATTAATATCGTCAAAATGGCTATACTACCTAAAGTTCTATACAGATTCAATGCAATTCCAATTAAAATCCCAATGATGTACCTCGCAGAAATAGAGCAAGCAATTATGAAATTCATCTGGAAGAATAAAAAACCTAGAATAGCTAAAGCAATCCTCAGTAGCAAGAGCGAAGCAGGGGGTATTGCAATACCAGATCTTCAACTCTACTACAAAGCAATAGTAACAAAAACGGCATGGTATTGGTACCAAAATAGACAGGTAGATCAATGGTACAGAATAGAGGACATGGACACAAACCCAAATAAATACAATTTTCTCATACTAGACAAAGGTTCCAACAATATGCAATGGAGAAAAGATAGCCTCTTCAACAAATGGTGCTGGGAAAACTGGAAAACTATATGCAATAGAATGAAACTAAACCCCTATCTCTCACCCTACACAAAACTCAACTCAAAATGGATCAAGGACCTCGGAATCAGACCAGAGACCCTGCATCTTATAGAAGAAAAAGTAGGTCCAAATCTTCAACTTGTTGGCTCAGGAACAGATTTCCTTAACAGGACTCCCATAGCACAAGAAATAAAAGCAAGAATAAACAACTGGGATAGATTCAAACTAAAAAGCTTTCTCTCAGCAAAGGAAACTATCAGAAATGTGAAGAGAGAGCCTACAGAGTGGGAGAATATCTTTGCCAACCATACCTCAGATAGAGCGCTAATTTCCAGAATCTATAAAGAACTCAAAAAACTCTACACGAAGAATACAAATAATCCAATCAACAAATGGGCTAAGGAAATGAACAGACACTTCACAGAAGAAGATGTACAAGTAATCACCAGATATATGAAAAAATGTTCAACATCCCTAGTAATAAGGGAAATGCAAATCAAAACCACCCTAAGATTTCATCTCACCCCAATTAGAATGGCGATTATCAAGAATACAAGCAACAATAGGTGTTGGCGAGGATGTGGTGAAAAAGGAACACTCATACATTGCTGGTGGGGTTGCAAATTAGTGCAACCACTCTGGAAAGCAGTGTGGAGATTCCTCAGAAAGCTTGGAATGGAAACACCATTTGACCCAGCTATCCCACTCCTTGGCCTATACCCAAAGGACTTAAAATCAGCATACTACAGAGATACAGCCACATCAATGTTCATTGCTGCTCAATTCACCATAGCCAGATTGTGGAACCAACCTAGATGCCCTTCAGTTGATGAATGGATAAAGAAACTGTGGCATATTTATACAATGGAATATTACTCCGCAATGAAGAATGATAAAATTATGGCATTTGTAGGCAAATGGTCGAAATTGGAGAATATCATGCTAAGTGAGATAAGCCAATCTCAAAAAACTAAAGGACAAATGATCTCGCTGATAAGCGGATGAGGACATATAATGGGGGGTGGGAGGGGCTAGCATTAGGTTTAGGGTTAGGTTTAGAGTTAGGCTAAGGAGAGCAGTAAGAATGAAGGAAAGAAGGACTGTGTAGAGGGAAAGAGGGGTGGGAGGGGTGGGAGGGGTGGGGGGGAGGGGAAAAATATAATAAACATCATTACCCTATGTAAACGTAAAAAAAATAAATAAAAAAAAAAAAAAAAACATAACTCCCTGCCCACCGCAAGTACATTGCAAGAGATATGAGCTTCTCCTCCTGGTCCCAAAATATCCCTTCTTCATTCCCTTCATCCCCTTCAGTGGGAAGAGATTCTTGTGCCATGCTGGGTAGAGATGGGGTGGCACATCCCTCAGGTGGGTGGTTTTGCTTGCGAGGCCCAGCATATGCCTCAGTGAACTTCACCTGGAGGGCCAGAGTCACTCCTCTGCAATGAGTCTGAGTCTCTATCACAGACAGAGCTGGCCCTCTCCCAAGTCTGCTGTCTTTGTCACTCCCCCTCTGTGCTAAACATAGTAAGTCTTCCTTTTTATTTTGTTTACATATTATTAAGTTATACATTAGATCCCTTGAATGGATTCCTCCTACCTCACACATACATCCTTCAACTGAAAGCTCACCAAACCTTCTTCAATGTTGTTGCTTTGATTTTCAATTAAAGTTATTTATCTGAGCAAGGAAATTATCAGAGGCACCAATTAATGGGGTCCAGTTGTTGTTCTCTCTGCTACACTTTCATAGCAACAGTTCAATTTCCTTTGGTGATTTGGATCAGTCACTCTAGCCAGAAGGAAAACCCTTTACCAATCTTTTGACTTTTGACTTTCCAGTCTTTCCAGTCACAACCTCCAGGTATGTGACTCTTATCCACTAACTTGTTAAAAACCACTGTCAAGTTCCCAGGTGGAAACAGTCCCCAAGGGAGTCTAGGATCTCTGATGCAGCAGAACTCAAAGTCATTGCTGGAACATTATCTTAAGGCCTTTGCAATGTTGAGTTACAATGCAGATCATTTCAGAAATTTCTTCACAGAGTGGCTTTAATGAAAATCTCATGCATTTTATTTTGATCATTGGCTTAGTTCAACTGTGAGACAGGACATGGTAATCACCATTGTTTATAAAAAGGAGCACATGTGAAGGCTTTAAAAGGCCAATACCCATACCAAACACCCAGAGATGTCTGCTTTTAGCAATACCATGCAAAGTTCACCTTCCCCAGAGCTGAGTCTATTTTTCAGAACCTTGGGTTTCAAACTGCTAGTCACAAAGTATGAGGAGCATGAAATAAGTTGACTGGATTGGCACCATATATTAAAACAAAAAACAGAACAAAATAGAGAATACAATAAGAAATACCAGAGAACATTGCAAGTAGTAAGATATGCTCAAATTTTAACCTTCTATTTGAGTTTGAATGTGTATAATCCTGTGTTGAGTCATGATATAAAATGTATTCCTTTACCTCCCCCCCCAAAAAAAAAGAAGGAAAGAAAGAAATTTCTTTTCTTAGGACTTTGAATGAAATTGCTGGTGCAATTTGTGGAGAGAAGAGTTATGAAGCAATTTTGGGGCATTAAGTTTAGAAAAAAACTGACACACAGTATTCAACTTACAATTATTGTAAGAATAATATATTATTATTAACACATGTGACACAACCTAAGACCCTGTTCTAAACAGTCACTACTCATCCTGTCCCCCTGGAACTGGCATTATGATTATCATGATTTTGCCAGTGAGGAAACATAAGCACAGAAAGGTAGTTTCCGGAAGGTCAATGGTCCAGAGGCTGCAGAGTGAGCAATCAAACAGCAGCAAAGAGCTTATTTATAAAAACTGTTTCCCTGGTTCCCTTGGTAGTTTCTTACTTGATCATTCAGAAAAAAAATAGGTTCATGGGATTTGTCTTATTTACTTTCTTATCATAATGATAATTTGTACCTAAGATGGAGGCCTGGAAGAAAGGATGACAGTGCCTTGTTTACACTGAGCAGCAGTTGCAAACCTTAGCAGCATCCTGGGGTCCTAAGGTCATGTGTGATCTACATGGGAGAGTGTTATGAATGAGCAGGCATGTCTTCCATGGACACAGTATGAGAGAGTAGAGGCTCACATCTCATCAACTATGTGACATTTATTCTTTTATTAAAGCAAAGTGTGTTGAAGGCTTGGGTTCCAGATCCTAAGTATACAGAAGGGGAAACAACAACAGAGGACAATTTTCTCACTAGACATAGATGGCAAAATGAATAAATAGATGCATACCAAGCTTTCAGGTGGTTTGGGTTGAAGGAAAGCAGAGAAAGTTAAGATGGCACAGAGCTAAGCAGTTGATCTGCAAAGGCTTTGATAAAGGGGTAATTTGCTGGAATAGAGCACTGTAAGAGAGTGAGCCAGCAGAGAGAGTTTTAGGAAGAATATTCCTGGCAGAAGGTACAGTACAGGGACCACAAAATTTTCTTGGCTCATTTCAGGAAAATCCAAAACCCATCCTAAACTTTCATAACCATTTGCAGCTTCATATGTACAAGAGTTCGAAGCAAGGGCTGAGGTCCTGGGGATGCTTACCTATGGAGAGAAACTAGCAGGGTAGGAAGAGTGGCTTCCGTTTTCTACTTTGCACATTGTAGTATTTTTAAAAATCCTTAACAAGGGGCACAATCTTCTTCTATAAAGGAAAAAATGTTTAATGCTTTATAAATTGTATAAAGGCTATCTCAATTAATAACATGTTGAAGAAAGAGTTCTGCATTCTTTTCAGGCCCTCTTGAGGGTTAAGGGGAGATTCACTAGCTTCCCTGTGGCCACCAGACAAAACACAGTGGAAAATAGAAAAGAAAATATATAAGACTCTAGTCAATTTGTTCCTACATTCCAATGACCTAGCTCAGAATTTCTGAACTGGGAGTAAGTCCTCACCACAAGATCCAATTGGCAATTATAATTGAGACCACATGGGCTGTCACAGTTAGAGGTTGCTCTTGGTATCTAGCAGGTAGACCAGAAGGGTTGCTAAACACCATGCAACATACAAGACAGTCCCCAGAACAGAGGACTGTGTGGTTTGTTAATGCCTGTTAATCAAGGAGTGCAAAGTTCTGATTTAGATTAAGAAAACAAGCATCATAAGCAAATGGACTCTGAAACTCCTATCTCTGCTTTGATTTTCAGTTGCCATTGCCATGGAGACCAGGTGATGTACACAGGGAAATCCAGTGTCTGTGCAGAACTTTCATGGTCAGGAAGAGGGAAAAAGACAAATAGTCAAAGAATATGCAGTGGCAACAGTAACAAGCAAAGATTTGAGGTGCTCACTCCCTCATCCATCAAATTTGGAGTCAGCCTCACTAGAGGCCCCTCTTGAGCAGGGGATTTTTTACTTTCCTGTTCATGTTGATACTCAGAACTGTAATATCTGTAAGGCATGACCTGCTTTCTCTTCTATTTCACCCGTGTTCAGAAAGGACATTCTAATGAGAGACCCAGCTACAAAACTCTTCCGAGAGATCACAGCCATCACCATCAGAGATATTTCAAAATAGGTGGCACAGGTCGAGTGGAATAGTGATACAGAAACTCAGAAAGATCCAGAGAGTTGCTAATTTGATAACATATCTAGTGTGGTAACTATTTCTATAACGATTTCTTCTAGTGGTAAGTTTGATATTCAAACTATCACCTTGTAATTTTTTGGTCCCTGTCTAGCTTCAAGTCACCCCTATTTCACTTTACTATTATGTTTGAGAAGGTATTCCTTTAAAACCTGATGTAGATCTTCCTCCCAAGGAAAAGGCAAGTGTGGCCATTTTCTCAGAAAAGTATAACTGCTCTTATCATGCCAGAATGGAACAAGTTAGGCATTATCCACACAAGTCCAGAGTTCAGGTTTTTCCCAAGATGATCCATCTTGAGTCTGTCTCTGCCTCTGTATCTCTCTGTCTCTGTATCTCTCTGTCTCTCTGTCTCTCTCTCTGAAGCTATTACTAGGGTCACACTTTAGCTGTAATTTAAACTTCAACTAATGGACAGCATTAGGCTAACACCTCTGGCAAACTCTGTAGTTATGAGAGATAAATTTGGTATAAGGACTTTTAACATTATACCACTAAAATAATCACACAGGGTTGAGGGTATAAATAAATGGAAGACAATTAACAATTGCATCAGAAGTCTAAATGATGCATTCACACAATGAATCCACTGTTCACTTCTGAGAATATTGTCCAAATTTCAAAGATGTAGTTAACTGCATCTGTTACTGTGCTCTGGAAACATGGTGGTTCCTTCTATTAGCAGCACTGAAAGTTCTCTTCAGGGGGTTTCCTCCTACCCACTCCATCCAAGTGTTTTGATGAGGCTAATGCCTTTCTGGGCTCAGAGAGAGCAGCCTGTGGCTCACATCTCAGAAAGGATTCATTTCCTTTCTTTGCCACTGTGATCTGTTGAGAACTAGGGACACTCATCATTTCAGTTCTATGCCTCAGATGCTGTGGAACATTTCTAGTACTGGAGAAAGAGAGTTCCCTTTCTTTCTTTCTTTTTTTTTTTTTTTTGAGCAATAATGGCTATTTATTTATTTTGTTTATTTATTTTTTAATTTTTTACAGACTGAATTTTGAATCATTGTACACAAATGGGGTATATAATTTTATTTCTATGGTTGTGCACAATGTACATTCTTACCATTTGTGAAATCATACATGAACATAGGACAATAATGTCTGTCTCATTCCACAATTTTTCATACACACCCTCCCTCTCATTTCTTTCTACATAATCTAAAGTTTCCCCATTCTTCTCTCACTCCCCACACACCTACCCCCATTATATATCATTCTCCACTTATCAGGGAAAACATTCGGTCTTTGTCTTTTTGGGATTGACTTATTTTATTTATCATGATATTCCCCAATTCCATCCATTTGCAGATGCCATAATATTCTTCTTCTTTATGGCTGAATAATATTTCAGTGTGCATATATACCACAGTTTTTTTTATACATTCATTCATTGAAGGGCATCTAGGTTGGTTCCACAATGTAGCTATAGCGAACTGATCTGCTATAAACATTGATGTGGCTGTGCTACTGTAGTATACTGATTTTAAGTCCTTTAAGTATAAACCAAGGAGTGGGAGAATGGGGTCAAAAGGTGGGCAAATTAAAGCAACAACTCTAAGATTGCATCTTACTCCATTTAGAATGGCTATTGTCAAGAACACAAACAATAATAGATGTTGACGTGGATGTGGGGAAAAAGGCACACTTTTACATTGCTGGTGGAGTTGCAAATTGGTGCAGCCACTCTGGAATGCAGTGTTGAGAATCCTCAGAGAACTTGGAATGGACCAACCTTTGACCCAGGGTTCACTTTCTAATTAAACTTATTGCTGGGAAGTTATAAGCTTGCAAATGAATGTTACTCAATGTAAACAGAATATTGTTAAAAAGTCTTCCACCAAGAAAAAGAGTGCAGCCCAGAGTTCAAACCTAGAGTGGAATCCTTGCCTTCTTAAAAATTGGGTGCTCATGTCCACCAGGGCAGGCTTTTCATGCTCCGTTCATGTCCCTGCTACCAAGCATGTGTCCTAGCAGGGGTTTTTGAATGTTTGTGAAGCAAAGACACCATGGAGGGGAAAAGATCTACATGAGATCATGTGGGAGGTGAATGAAGTGACTTCCAAGTCAATGTCCTCCTGGATTTTTCAGTTAGAGCACTTGACACATGCCTGTTCTTTAAAATGTGTTTGTTTACACAGGTCTGTCTGAATTGGGTTCATAAGAAACAAACATTTCTAATACAAGGATGTCTGCACACAGGTATAGGTATGACACTCATCTCAGCTTGCTCATTGTGTGTCAACTTCAAATTTTGCTAACTACTGAGAATGAATGTGGTCACCCTGCAGCACTCACCTCTGAGACCTCACACACTTGATGAGAAAGAAGCATAGTCCTGTATATAGTGACCCACTAAAATATTTCCCTGGGACTTTTTATGCCAACCTGCAAGTCCTCTGAGGTGCCTCAAGTTTTTAGATCCCAGGTCCAGGCTGTTTCCAGGTCCTGGAGGTCAACACCCCCGCAGGTCCTAGGTTAGTCTTTCTCAATGTTCACTGCTACCCGTGACAACCCCCCTATGATTCTGTATGGGCTAACAAACCTGAATGTATAAACATAACTTGCATAAAACTCAGCTCATACTCAGCAAGGAAAGCTTGTTATGTTTATAATAGGTAGAAAAATCACCAGGACTTATATCCAAGAGTTTATTCCACAGTTATTAAAGCTAATTTCAGCTAATGCAATCACTTATTTAATAAAAATTTGCTGTATTGGTACTCAGATTCTTCAGGTAGCCCTGGGTTATTGGGGCACCAATTCTCACCTGGCTAGTGTTCCCTGATGCTGGCTTTGTAAAGGGAAAGATAGATGACAAACATGACATAGACTAGGTGACTACCAGCAGTGATGTGTGTACAGAGGGCTAAATAGGGAGAGTGACAAAGAGGAGCGACAGGGTGGGTTTTCCAAAGGATCCTCAGAGAAGACCTCCCTGGGGATATTTTGAACTCTGAGGTTTAAAGGATGTGGAGGAACCTGATGTGCATAGAACACAGGCAAGGGTGTTACAGCAATCAAGGAAGCCCAGGGGCAGAAGTCACTGGTGCAATGGAGGCACCAAGCAACTCCTGTGAGCCTGGGAGCCAGAAATATAAGGGGAAGGCTGAAAAAGAGTGAAGAGAAGACAAGGAAAGAGGTAACTTGCTGACTGGGTTATACCTCATTGAGGAACCTAATCTATATTTTCATGGAAAGATATCAGTGGACATCTTGTAATAGAAAATGTTACATATAAACACAAAAATTAATTTTGTGTCATTCATGGAGAGAAAAAAGTTTGAAACAGAAGACACAAAGGTTGATGTGTAATTGGTTTTCTTATGTCTGCTTTCTACACTCCGTGAAGGGCACAGATGAAGAGGTGCTGTCTCCCTGCACCTTAATTCATGCACAACTGAAGACTGAAACAAGGGTGCCAAAGAAACCCTGACCCAGTCCCATGTGCACCAGATCTGCAGATGATGAGCACTCAACTTGTCAACTCCTGAGGGCAGAGCAGGGTTTCACAGAGAACAGGCTGCTTCTTCCCTGTCCGGCGCAGAGACTGTCACATGTCAGATTTGCAGAGAAGGTGTCTCTTGATGCATGTGGTTCACAGTGCCAGGTGCTGTGATTGCCACATGGTTGCCCATGCAAAATTTTTGAAGTGGACAGAAATAAGATCCTGAGGGCTGAGAAGCCATTTCCCAAAATGATGCTTCAGATTCTCCAAATATTGTCACCTGGAATGTTTTGATTCTTAATCACTGTACAGATCCCCTGTTCAATGTAGAACAACTGCTTATCATTTGTTTTGATCAGAGGACCATTTTTTAAGATAAAAGTGAAAGATCTTCTTTGGGAAAGAAATAAATTCAGGGGTTGGCTCTCACTGTCTGTACCTCCAGGTGAATATCGGTGGGAAGGATGTTGGTCTGAATGCTGTCACCCACTTCAGTGCCACACTCGGATACGATTTGATTTTTCTTTCTGGCTCTGCTCTCTGAGAGGAGTTGTGTTGATTTTTGTCTACTTGGATTCCTAATTGTGTTTAGCTAAGACCAAAATAGCAGAAGTTCAAGAGGTAACAAATAAATAATTTACAAGAGATTACATACCTGAAAATATAGACAGTAAATTTGGTTCTTGGTAGAATTTTCAAGATTATAGGTTACTAAATCTTCCAAGAAGGGCAACCCAAAATATCCAGCTAAAATAGTTTTAAATGCCTTTTTTTAAAGCTTGGAGATCTATCAAGGGAGATAGGGCAGAAGGTTCAGAGGCCACAGTGAAGGGGATTTCACTGATTTGTTCTGCAGCTTGGCACAACACATTTGCTGGGTGTGAGCATTCTGAGCTGGTCCCTCACCTCCATGGACTTCAGCAAGCATTACAGCAGACCCTGAGACTGGGAAGCATTCTCAGCAGCCTGTAGAGGCTTAAGCTGCAGCTCCTGGCCCTCAGGGTAGCTAGAACTTTAAAGGCCCAGGGCCAGGAGAAAAGAGAAAAGAGAAAAATGAAATTGGAAGTTGGAGGCATTTGATAATGCCTTATCTGCACAGGAAGGAAGTCAGGAAATTCTGCCAGGAAAGATCCCTACAAGACTGAGGAGCTTGACAAAGCAATCAGCCATCTCACAGCTCCCGGGAGATGAAATAACAGTTCATGACTGTCTTGACATGTGACAGGAGTGCCACTCTGATACATGTATGGCAAAATTACTCTCTCCTTGTGTGATGTGGCGGCAGTGATTGTTCACAGAAGTGGAAAAGAGGTCGGAACTTACCTAAGATTCATATACAGAATTCTGAATTATCTATAAGTCCTAAAGCAAAAGATAAGCTAATAATGGCTCTAGAAATGAACAGAGGTAAATTTCTTCATATCCCTGAGTTAGGTGAGTTCCTTAATTAGTTCATAGGAAACAAAGCCTTATAGGAAAGACAGAATTAGCCCAATAAACTAGTAAATAAAGAATTTAGTAAGTAAATAATTTTATTTACTAAAAAACACCAGTAATTAACTTGATGGTGGTGCTTGATTCACAATGTTCATGTGCATCAAAACCTCACATTTGTACTCCTTTAATATGTGTGATTTTTATTTGAGTTCAACACCTCAGTATAGCTACTTTTTAAAACACCAATAAGAAAAGTAAGCCACAGAACCACTAGAAATGTATACAAGGAGAGGATATACAATAGAAAATGGGAAATTTTTGAAACAAGTGTTTTGTACACAGAAAAGTATATCCAGATGGCCACTGAAATTCAGTAGATTGGTTGATTCTAGTGAAGTCTTTACATTGTAAGGTTCAAAAGAAATCCTAGGGTGCTGGTGGCTTATTTCTTAATTTTGTAGTTATGAATATGTTGGATTTGTGAAAATTAGAGTCCTACAAATGTAATATTTGTACATTTTTCAAGTATAAGATGAATTTTTTTAAAAAAATAATTCAATTAGTGTACCTTGAAGAGTAGGGAGCATTTCCATGTCCAACTGATGTGGAGTGACAGGGGCTGGTTTTATCTGTCCACCAACTACAGGCAAATAATGTGGAGAAAATGGGAAACAAAGATTTGAAAGCGCTGGACATCAGCCAGACAAGGACAGTGGCCCCTGAACAGTGGGATGCAAACTTGATGAACTCCAAGCCCTTCAGCTTGGGTCAGGGCAGGACACTGTAGGTGTGGTACAGGGAAGAAGGTTCTGGAAGGCCCTCAAGTTGTGAGGACAGAGCTAAACTTGGCACAGCAAGGATCTACATATCAAAACCTGGAAGAAGAGAGCAGAGTACAGAGAACCCAGGGATTTTCAGAGGAGCTGTGAGTATTGAGCAGGCTGACGTGAGGTCAGCAGCATGCCAGAAGCTGCCTGAATCTGTGCTCACACCAGTCAGTCTGGAGACTTCCAGATTCACAGAGGACTGGATGGAGCACCCACCAATGTCTGAGTCCAGTGCTGGGGATTGTTAGCTCTGTGTGGGCACTGTTCCAGCGGCAGTTATGATTCCAAAAGCAAGACCTGAAGATGAAAATGCAAAACTATTATTAAAAGAAATATAATGGTGATTACGCCATCTTTCTCCTTATCCTTCTGCTTCTTTATTTGGTGGATAAACACTTGTTTCCTGCCTGCTCCAGAATTGAAATCTGTGCTGTATGTGGAAGATGCCTTTTCCAGTCACTATCAAATATGACCAGGCATCATTAATGCTATATCAGAAAAATCACCATTTCCAGTGATTGTTCTGAAACACATTAAAACAGATGCCTATTGTTTTCCTAGCCTGTTCTGTTTTCTGGGACTCAATTTTGCCTGCTCATTCACTGTGTGTGGATGACTTTCAGAGTGTAATGTTTTCAGTGAGATGTTTGTTCGCCTCTCATTTTGTTTGCCTTCCCTGTTCTCTTATATTTTTCCATTAACAATACCTTTGTGTTTCTGAAACTATATCTAGGATGATCTTGGTTCCCCTGCTAGTAGAGTTTCAGTCAGGGTCTTCCTAAGAGAGTCACTTGCCAAGATCTGAAAGGTGAAAAGCAGGGACAGCTTTGATCTCCAGTGGCAGGTGCAGAAGCATCAACATCCTGGCTTCCTCCTGAGAGCCAGCTACTTGGATGCTGCAGTCACAATGTTCAGGGGCTCCTGCAGCCCTTCTGCCTTTGATGCCCAGTCCTCACCATGGTTGGAAAGTCCACCAATTTCCTATATGAAACAATTCTATTAAAAACTTCCAGTGGTTTTTTTGTTTTTGTTTGTTTTTTTTTGGGAGGTGCTGGGGATCAAACCCAGTGCCTTGTGCTTACAAGGCAAACACTCTACCAAGTGAGCTATCTCCCCAAGGCAAGCACTCTACTGAGCTATCTCCCCAGCCCCTAAAAACTTCCAGTGGTTTAATCCTGTTAATGGAATCAATTTCCTGTTTGCTGACTGGGTTGGTTTTGTTTGTTTTAAGACTTATGGAATGGCTCAGTCAGTCTGACCCCAGAGACTGGGAATTAACCATTGACCAGTACCACTTTTATAATATTGTTTGAAATGACAGATTATTTTAAATGCACTTACTTATTTCCATTTGTATGTATGCAGTATGTATGTGTATGCTTGTGTATGAAATATATACATAGATGCAGGTGTTGTTGTAGATGTAGAGAAAAGGGCACACAGATGTGTATAAGATGTATTTTTCCCCCTGAAGAGGAAACACATCAGGGAAGACAGAGTTAATAAACTGGAACATGTATCTGAGGAAATTGCTCAGAACACAACAGACAGAGGCAAAGCGTTGAAAATATTCAACAGAAATTTAGGACACATTGAGAATAAAATAAGCAGGTTTTGGGAGAAATTTTTAAAAATGAATAGAGGCAATATTTGAGAAGTCAAATCTAAGCATCTTCTGAAATTGATGACAATAAAGCATCTTCACATTCAAAAGCTTACATCAAACACTAAAGAGAACTTTCTAAAATCCACATGTAGATAGAATATGGGAAATAAATTTAAATAAGATTTAAAAGCATAAAACAGTAGAAATATAATTTAATAGCAAATAAGGGGGTTTTAAAAATCAAGTGAGGCCTAAATTCCAGGAAGTAATAATATATAATTCTGGCAATTTGGGCATTCTATATCCTCAGATTATGTGTTTAGATAAATATGAACTTTAAATTTTGCTTCAGAACCCTAATATATAAATTTGAAAAAATCAAGCATCATTCAAGAGTCACTTAATAGTATAATGAACTGGGAAGTGAAAAGAAAGAGAAGATTATACTCAATAACAACCATACTGTGTTAGATAATCATTCAATTACTGTGACAAAATGCCTGAGAAAAACAACCTAAAGGTGGAAAGATTTACTTGGCTCATACATAGTTCAGACGTTTCAGTCCATGGTTGTATGGCTCCATTTCTCTGGGCCCAAGATGAGGCAGAACATTATGGCAGAAGGTTGTGGTGGCAGAAAAACTGTCAGCGTATAGCAGACAGGAAGGAGAGAGATAGAAGAAGGGCTGGGAACAAGAAAAAAACCTTCTAGGGCATGTCTTCAGTGACCTGCTTCCTCTAACTAGGCCCCAACTCCTAAAGTTTCCACCACTTCCCAATAATGCCAACAACTATGAATCCCTCAACAAATTAACCCACAGATGAGGTCATATCCTTTATGATCTAATCACATCACAAAGATTCCTCTTCTGAACACTGTTGCATTCATATTCAAGATTTCGGTGCATGAGCAGATCAAACCATAACAAACCCTGGTGGATTTTTAAGTAAACATGAGAGGAAATGGTGTTTGGGCAAAAGAAAATGATTTAAGGAACCACCTACAAGAAATATATGATAAATCTGAAATTACATGTACCTAAGCACATAATTTAAACATGTAATTCAAATGTCAAAATTATTAGGTTATTTTGGCAAATCATTTGTAAGTGTAGGGAGATTTACCATTTTGCTTGGAAGCTAAACACTAAAGAGATGAAAATGAATAAGAATAAGCAATGTTTGAGCAAGTTTAAAGGATTTACTAGAGCCCCGTATCTTTCAATGAAAGAATATAAATTCCTTCTAAACATAAAGCTACATCAATTTAATGTTCAAAACTGATAAATCAATATAAAACAAAGTACTGTTTTTCAGAGAACATTAAATTAAGAACTGGAACTGCAGCTCCATATGTTTGGAATTCATGAATTAAAGAAAGAAACACACTGCATTCATGGAGACCCTGACAATTTCCAGTTTGCATTCTATTTCCGTGAAAAAACAATGAAAACAAGTTAAATTTAGGTCATAGAAGATGCATGCAGAGGAAAATATCATCATAGACATGATATAGAAAAAAAGATGCAATTTTAAAAAGTTAGAAGAAAATAAAGACCTCAAGCAGAAAGAAGAAAATGATTAAAAATAAAGAAATTAGTTAAAAGGAAATCAAAGGAGCAATTGAGAAGATCAATAAAATCAAGAGGAACTCTATCAAAGCAAAGAAACCAATGAAACCATTAGAAAGATTGATCAGAAGACATTGAATGTGTGCTTCCTAACAAAGTCCCAAGAAGAGAAGGCTATGGATCCCTTGAGTCATGATAAATAACTCTGTGTTGCCTCAGTTTTCTTGTCTACAAAATGGGGCTGAAAATAGGACTTATGTGACAGGTTATTATAGGATAGAACAAGTTAGGACACATGATGTTGGATGGTTCCTTGCCCAGAACAACCCCTTAATACATGAGTTGATGTTACGCCTAAAATTGAGTGTGCATGTAATCCAATAAAGGTCTCTCCCCATCTACCACACTGCACAATGCTGTATGTCACTTATATTTATAGAGCAATAGTCATAACAGGTGACAGGGGCTATTTCCATTTTGGGTGTCTTTCCCTTGCAAGCCCTTAAAATTGCAGGCAGCCTCAGGTACGTTGGGAAAAGTAAATGTGCTATGTATTTCAACTTCTTTTATTCCCTTCATTTATTCTAAACTATGGGAAGGCTTGGATGTAAATACAGGTATAAAGTCTTTTGTTGTTCCTATTAATGTGAAAATTAGGTTTTGTAGTGTGTGGGGTTTGCATATAAATAAACCCAGTTCTGAATCATCCAGGGCAGAGAATGTGGATGTGCAGAGTGTGCAGAATGTCCTTCTGCAGTGACCACACAATAACCAGTGAACATGAACTGTGATACAGAGAGCTTTCACTGCAGATGAATTAAAAGTCTCACTCTGTAGGCTCCAGAGTCTCAGCTAGTGTTGTCAAATGCACGCTGTCACCATTAACAGTGACTAATCAAAATCAAAGAGAGTAATAAGTCTCACTGCCAATGTTTTGCTAAGCAAATTGCCTCAGCTGCCCTCATTTCAGAACTTGGAACCCTACGTTTGGGGTGAAGTGTATGAAGATTGAGTGAATGGGAGGCACAGGCCAGTCAGAAAGGGTCAGATGCTGCTCTGTCATGTGCTAGCTGAGTCAGGGGACTTAGGTATGCTTCTGTTTCTTCATCTACAAAAATGGGAAGGATGGTGACTGTCCCTATTTCATGTGGTCACTGGGTGAGGTGGACCAGTACCTGTGAATGTACCCAGAGCAGGACCTGGTATACAGGGGTCACTGAGCAAGTGCTGGCTGCAGTTGTCACTTTTGCTCTCATGTGTGTCTGATTTGGGTTCTTCACAGGAAGCACACAGTACAATCTGAGTGAGACCAAGTTTAATAAGGACAGTATTAGAACAGATTGGCTGGGTCGGGTTGTTAACAGGAGATAGCACTGTTCCTAGGACTAATGTCAGTGCAGAGAATTAACCAAACTCCAAAGCCCACCCCAGTTGGAAGGATAAGAGTAGGGAGCAGTCACCAGAAGCACACAGCCAGACCAGTGCACAGGAACCTCCAAAGTCATAGAAACTCCAGTTTGAGCTAAAGGACCCAGAGGATGCTGAGCCACAGAAGGACAGAGAGGGAGGAAGGGTGGACAGTCCCTGGACTTTTCTATCATCTGGGCTCTATGCTCTCAGTGCCCCATCTAAGAAATTAACCAGAGGCAGGAGTGTGGAAAAGCTGAGGTAATTACTAGCAGGCCTTTGTCCAGGATTAAGAGTAGCTGAGGGTGGGCTGGGGAAAAGTATGGATCTGGATAAACCCAGCCCAAAGAATGACAGTTTTAGGACCATCTACATTATGCATGCAGTGAGTGTCAATACACAGAACAAGTGTTCCCAGTATAGCCACAGACACCATTGACAAGAAATACCAACAGGACAGGACAGAGTCTGGCTCTCGCTTGGTGACAGGAAGAGTGACAAACCCAAGAAAAATAACTCCAACAAAAATAGTGGCAGTTGCTGGTAGTTCTAGAACCTTCATATTTTTCCAAGTACTTCATGCCCTGGGTAGGGTTACAGTTCAGCCTTGTCCCACACTATGGGAAGTCAGCATCTGTTTCCATTTTACAAATAAGAACATGAAGAGGAGGTGTTGATTGATTAGGAGCAAGACATTTGGTGGTATTCATGCTTGGTTTCTTAGAGAATTCATGGAGGTCTGTGAACAAAGTGCAGAGGACTCAAGGACTCAAGAGTGCAAGACAGGTCATTTAATACTTAACCACGTGGTTGTCCTGCAGGGGATTTTACATTTGGGTAGATTCTCTGGAAACATGGGAAAAGGTGAGCATGTACACTCGTCCGTAGGTCAGATTCTTCCTTCAAATTTATATTGGCTTAAAATAAAGAGAAGAATGATTTGTTGAGATGTTAGGCATCTCATAGGGACTCAATTTAAAGGGCAACAGGCAATTCCTTTGATGTTCTCATTCATTTTCTCTCCAAAGGTGCATTTTTCTTTTTATGTGCTCTGAACTTAGTTCTATGCTTTTCTTTGATGTTGGTTATCACAGTCCCTTCAACTTTTGTGCTGCTATCTTTATAGATTGCATCCCCTGACCTGCTTGAAATCAAAGCAGCAATTTATCACTTGTCTCAGGAAAATCTGAAGGTGGAGGCTGCTCCCAAAATCAGTCTTTCCAGGTCAAGCCCTCTTTGCCCTCCTGATGTTCTGGAAAGTCATACTCCAGCAACCTTATCCTGGCTGGAAGAGTCATATATGAACACCTGCCCATAACCCTACTAGGTCCCTGTCTTCTTGACGGATCAGGATAGGAGGACAGACAAGTCCCTCTAGAGGGGAATAGAATAATACCACAGTTCCTCATTCAAAGACAGCCTACAACAGGTAAGCTTTCTTCCTCACCTCTAGCACAATTTAAAGTCCTGAAGCAAGTAAAGAAATTTGAAAGTGGTCGGAAAATTATTAAATATTTCTTCTGAAAACACACAAACATAGGGAATTTAGCATATAATTTCATAATCTCTTGTCTCTCTTGCATACTGGCCCGAAGCTGAAATTGACATCATTGTGTGCATCTAGGTCTGTGTATCAGTCTGGGTACCAGTGAGGGGCGTCTGCAGTCAATCAGCTTGTTTGCATGTACATCAGTGTAGGTGAAGTGATGGGCAGTGGATAGATTGAGGGAAGGAGAGAAATGCCCTACTTCCCTTTCCCAGAGAGGGGACCTGCCAAGTCAAGGGGCAGTAATAAAATCCTCAGTGTGGAGACTCTTCCAGGCTGTGGAAATGTGGATAAAGGGGGTGTTTGACTACTGGGCTGTCCATCTTGCATAATCTCATTACCTGGAATTCAAAAGCCAGAAAGTCCCTGAGGAGAAACTAGGAACTCTAGTCCTCCATTGTCTTCTTTATTCAACCTCTGCTTGCTACTAGCACAGGAATGGAGAAACTAGGAACTCTAGTCCTCCATTGTCTTCTTTATTCAACCTCTGCTTGCTACTAGCACAGGAATGGAGACATGATGGATGCAAAGAATAGAGCTCCAGCTTGGAATAAATATAACAGAAAAAAGGAAGGTAGAATAATGAATAAACTAAATATCCATCTTATGATGTCACTTTCAAAAAGCAGCAAATTACAGGAAATAATTTTGTGAAATTAAAAGATGTAGGAAGAAAATGACAAGGTCAGAAATTTGTGAAATAGAATTAAAATATGCAATATAAGAGTCACTACATTTAAGACATATTTCATTGCTAGATTAATAAAATTGAGTCAAGTCTAAAAAGATTAATAAGGACATACAAAAATGTATGAAGTGCAAATGCCTATATTGGAAATAAGACATCACCACAGATGCTACAGACATTAAAATAGAAAAATTATAATGTAAATAATATTGCAAATGTGGAAATTTAAATGAACTGCCAAAGTTGTAAAAAAAATATCAAAGTATACAATAAACTTGACTCAAGAATCAACATAAAATTAGAAAATAATCTGTTTAATAAGTACAGTGCAGCAGATAGCATTTTTTTCTGAAAATACTATCTACTTTAGTCCAGTTTCCCAAGTGTCTTCTGTTGTATTATGCAGTTTTAACTTCACGATAATTTCTGAAATTATGTTCTCTTCTCCTTTTCTACTTCCTGTGTCTTTTCATAAAATGTAACTCCATGAGGATGAAGGTTCTTTGCATCCTGAACCCAGTCACAGTTCTGGAATTTAGAGTAAGGCTGTCTAACAATAAGTTCCCAAATACATTTTAAACAAAGACACACATAAGGAATAAAGTTATTTGTATTGTGAAGAATTCCCCATTGAAGAAAATTTTGTGGCAAAAATGTTGTCAGGCTATAGTGGTGGCCATCAGCACAAACATTAGAAAATCCCACCACAGAGGTTATTTGCGGAATTTTTTTTCTCTTTTCTGAATCTCCAGAAAACTTCCTTTAATATTTCTCTCTTGCTAAATTTTGGAGATAACAGATTACTTTTTGTAACCTGGTGATATTGAAATCCTTTTCTACCAGACTACTGGTGTTGTTGTATCTCTCTGTTCTGATAGGGTCACCTGTGGCTCCCCTGGGCAGGGCCATCTCATCCTTCTCCATTCAGTGTGTGAACCCACAGGATGAGCAGTTGGGGAGATGACAGAGAACAGCCTGTTGATAGATGTTTGATGTGGCTTTCTGAGCATTTCTGTGTGGCTGTGTTTGGCAAAGTCAAGGGGAGGGCTGACTCACACTGAAAAACTTTAGTACTGATAGTAGCTTAATTCTGCACTGTGGTCCTCAGAATCCAGGAAAAGGGCCTGGCTCTATGTAGCAAGCTCAATGCAAGGAAAATTCATTCTGGTACTCAGTGAGAAAGGAAGGAAACCTGCCAAAAAACACAGGTGAATTACAGCAATGGCATTTCCTACTTATCCAAAGAGGATCCAGGTTGGGTGGAAGAGTTATTCCCATCTTCAGAGAAGGCCATGTGGTAGAAGAAGACTCAGGTACAGTTTAGCATGCAAGGCAATTTTGGGGGAGTTTCCTTGAAAGGAATATGTGTGGGAGAGGGAAGGAAGCTGGAGTGGTGGAGGAGGTTCTAAGCTGCTAGGACTTAGCACCTAGTGGTACAAGGAGCCACTGGACCTGCAGAGTGTTCTGACCTGGGTGGAATTTGCTTCTCACATCGAGTGGTTGAAGGTAGACTGCCCAGGGGGCATGGCACTGACCATGAAGACTTTCTGTAACAGAGTCAGTCTTGGAGCACGCTAAGAGCTGTGGGCAAGAATCTGAGTGCACAGGTGCCAAAGCGAAAGTTTACATCCAGCTGACTCCCATGCCACTGTTGCCATGGTGTTCTAGATATTTGCTCTCATTTACTCCTTGTAACAACCCTACAAAGCAGGAAACTTAATTTTTCCTTGAGCTGAAAAACTTAAGCGCTATTATGTTCTTGTTCTGTAGAGCCATACCACCAGAATAGTTTGCCTAGGATCCTAGATGAAGAACCATATGGCCTGTTTCATTCGCCTTTAGTATTTTTTTTCTAAACTTTATCTGAAAGTTGAAAATGCATCATCTATACATGACATGGTTGAACAGTAATTTTTAATAGAAAAGTCTAGCAACTTGTTTGGGTAACACTGAAAGAAATAGTAGCTTAAAGAATGAAGGCAAAGTTTAAAGTTCCTAAATTCTTGAAAAAGTTAAAAAGACAAAGCATGATTGATGTAATTATTTCTAAAATATATTAGAAAATGTGAGTACAGTTGGTAAAAATTCAAGTAATTTTACAGTAACTGAAGTAATTGAATTGACAGTCTTATGTGAAATATATCCTTTTAAATTTTCACAAAACATATTTCCTACTTCAACAAGATTAGAGTCTAAGATTCAACAAATAATTTCCATTTAATGAAGTAAGTATTATTTTATTACCATGTTTTAACAGACATGTTTCAGGAGTTTCCACTGTATGCATTTTAAAAATGTAATTAATTGAAGTAACATTTTTTGATTGAGATAGCTAATTCAGTCACACTTCCTAAAATAATTTTACCTTTAGACACAACTTAAAAATACTAAGTATTAAAATAGTCTTAAGTACTTGTGGTAAACTGACAGTGTTTTTTTTTTTTTATTCTGTTCGTCATGACCAAGAAAAACAATAAAAATTAGTTACTAGGTATTCCCTTTCTTCCATGACAACATGAGGAACACTGAAAGCCAACTCTGAGAAACTAGTAAAAATTCGTAAAAATAAAAATCTTAAAATATCCAAAATTGATTATGAAAACATAAAGTAACTTAAAGAAACATTCAATATCATCTATTAAAATCTTGGTAAGGGCTAAGATTCTGATACTTAAATCATGACCCATGCCTTCTTTCTCACTCCAAGTTCAGTAAAATAAAAAAAAATATTTCAGGTACAGTGAAGAACAGAAGCTTCTTTTCCATCAGGCTCCCAGGCACAGGTCATCTTCACCAACAGAAAAGGGTAGTAAGCATGTCTCATGCTTCTTCTACCTACCTATTGCTGAGATGGAGTCTGGGAAAAAGTGATTGAGTAATGTGGGCTCATCCATTCTGCTTGACACTCACTCATGCAACAGAGGCTCTATCTTGGGTGCAGTGCTTTGACAGGACCAGCTACTCTTATTTTCCTTGCCCCAGTTCATGAAGCAGAAATGTCATGCCAAGAAAGGAAAATCAAAAAGACCTGGGGTGCTGCATGTTATCAAAGGCTTTCTCAGCACAGAGAAATTTTAGATCAATGAAACTACTCTATATGATATTATGGTTGTAGCTATACACTATTGTACATTATCCAATCTCAGAATATGCAACACCAAAGGTGAATCCTATGGTAAATTATCATCTTTGGGTGATAATGATATGTCAGTGTAGGATTATCATTTGCAACAAATGTACCACTCTCTTCATAGGGATGATATGCATGCACAGGGTCAAGGGGGTGTATGAGAAGTCTCTTTCATTCAGTTAAATATTTTGTGACCTTAAAACTGCACTAAAAAGAAGTTTCTTAGTTATAAAGTAAAAATAATGGAAATCAATAACTGCAGATGATAAGGTGATAGGAACAAATGAAAAGAAACCAAAACTTTAAGAAAGTAAATATAAGAAAAATCTGTAGATACACACATACTTGATCTAATTTCTTCTCTCAGATTCTCCAAAGCATAAAATAGGGTCAGAGTTAAAAACAATGATACACTGGTTTTTAGTATTTATAGATGTTTCATAGTAATAACACAAAAAATTAAAAAGGTAATAAAATTTTAAGAAGAAATGCTTGATATCTCTCTGGAAATGAGAGTATAACTAAGTCAGTCCTCTGGTAAGTCATAATGTATATGAAAAATTCTAGAAGAACTTTTTTTTAGAATATACTTTAGAAAACACCAACTTATTTCAATAAAAAGTATTTAAAGAGAATAATAGGACAAAATCAATGAGGCATAAAAATAACAGGTAAAATGGCCCATATAGAACCAAATATATCAATGTCAAATTTAATGCAGAGATTATCAGTTAATATTAAAGCATAAGATTCACATATAGGCCATCTATAGTACTTTGTATTCAAAATACTTTATTGAGTGTTTCAAAGTATAAAACTTTGAATTCAGAGATAGAAGTGATATTTTTGTTCTATGATTTGTGTTTCTGACTCTAGGGATCGAACCTATTTATTTTTGGGGGGCATGTACCAGGGATTGAACTCAGGGGCACTCAACCACTGAGCCACATCTCCAACCCTATTTTCTATTTTATTTAGAGACAGGGTCTCACTGAGTTGCTTAGTGTCTCACTTTGTTGAGAATGGCTTTGAACTCATGATCCTCCTGCCTCAGCCTCCTGAGCTGCTGGGACTACAGGGGTGCACCACTGCACCCTGATCAAACCTATTTTTAAAATGGTAATTTTTCTTAATTTATCTATAGTACAATATATCCTAAAATAAATTTATTTTAAGAATTATAAAATTAACCCAGGTGATTCTAACATTTATATGAATTACAAAGAAAATAAGCATAACCAAGGCAATTTCTACAAAGAAAAACAAAATTAGAAAAATTACTCCACTTTATTCCAAGTGTAGTATAAAGTAAATCATATTTGTGAAAATACAGAGAGACTGATAAATGGTACATAATAAGAGTTGAAGAATAAACATATTTGTTGTCAAAATATTGTAATGCCCAATAAGTAACTTCAAAGATATGTATATTATTATTTTAAAAATACTGAAATTCAGAATAAAAAATAACACCACAACATACTAGCTGGATTGGTTAAAATTACAAAAATGATGGTACTACATGTTGGTGAAGATATCAAGTAAGTAGAGATCTCACAAAGTACTCTTGTGATACAAAATGGTACAATTATATTGCAAGATAATGTACATTTTTTAAAAGATACCAACCATATAAAGCAAATATGTAATGCCATCATTACTCTCTAGGTATTTACCCATGTTTATGAAACCTATGTCCACACAAAGATTTGTAAGATGTATGTGCCAATATTCACAGCCTCATTTGTGAAGTCACAACTGGAAAAAATGAAAATGATCATCATCAGATAAATGTAGAATTTGTGGTGCATTCTTTCAGTGGAAAACACTAATTGGCCATAGTAAGAAACAGTCCCTTCATATGACCAAAAATATGAATAAATCTTAAAACAGTCATATTTGGTAAAAGAAACCATTGAAAATAAATTTTGGGTAGTTGGGTATACCCATAATCTCATTTACTGTTGAGTTTGAGGCAGGAGGAGCTCAAGTTGAAAACCAGCCTGGAAAACATCAACTGTCTTAAAACAAGGAAAATAAAGAAGGTTTTATGCTTTATGGGATGGGGAAAAATTGGATTACATGAAGGCAAGCGGAGACAATGTTATCTGAACAAGCTGCTTGTTTTCTTGTTTCTGGTGTTTTCTTCACAGTTATATACTGTGTTAAAGCTGGGTCAAGTTTTAAACTTTTTGTGTAATTTGTTGTAGTTGATGTTATAATTCAATATATTGGAAGAAAGATTAAAGGTAGAAATACCTACCAAATATATATTTACCTATAGGCAATGAAAATCATTTAAGAAAAATAGCCCATGATAATTTTTTTTTAGTCAACTCAAAATTCAGTTTATTGGTTAAAGGCTTATGAAAAGCCATTTTATGTACGCTGAAGTTTAATATTTAAAGTAACAGCATAATTTATAATGAGATCTGTTTTTCTTCCTTTCAAGATCAGTCATTATACTAGGTATTCCAAGATTTTTCCTTAAATAAACATTCTATGTTTGTGCGTACAAAAATTTTACAGTTAGAAGTCTATGTGCTAACATACACTTAGCAGTTCTTAATTGTTTTTAAAGTTAAATTTGAACAACAAATTAAATTCCTCAGTATATGTTATATAATATGGACACAGACTATAAAAATTTTGACATTGGTTATACTCTCATAGTGCAATTTAGCCCTTTTAGTAATGACTATGCAAATAATCAGTCACAGGAAAACCATTTTACATCTAGTACAATTACCTATTATCACAGAAGTAATTATTATTCTGCTTATTGAACTTCAATAAGAACTCTTGAGGTGCTAAGAGAGTTTAAGGTGGTTGTGAAAATTCCCCTCTTCAGACTCATCCTGCAACTATAATTACCAATGTTATGAAGGACAGTTTCAGATGAACATTAAGCAAGAAATTATTCCCAGAAGATTGGTAAGTTCCAAATTTTAAATGTGGAAGCACTGATGTCTCTTGATAGGTCTTCTTATGCACCTTTTCACCCAGGCAAGATCAGCAGTTCTAACATCACTCCGAATCAATGGTTAGAAAAACACCATGACCCCAACAAGATTAGTTTTGCTCCTGAACAAAATCTCCTTTAAGCCAAGGTCCCAGCAGGGCTGGTTATACTCCAGGAAGCTCAAAATTTCCATTTCACTGTGATTCAATTTGAGTTTTTGGAAACTGCTCTGCCATCTTGAAAGAGACCAAAGAGCTCTAATGGTCCATTGGTCACCTCTTCCAAAGTTCTTCACCAGGTCTCCATCCAACTTCATCTTCTCTATCAGTGCAGGGATAAGGAAGGTCATAGGGCAGACAAGAGGGCAACTTACATGGTTCTTTCAAGAAGTGTTAAGGACGTCCATAACCACATATGGGTTAGTGGTCCATGACGGCCTCATCTCATGGATGCCAAGATGCCAACTTGCCTATTTTCCATTCTTCTCTCACATCAGCCAGCAAATTCACCTGAGAAAGTTTTAGCTGCCTGTGAGGGCCAGAGGAAAAAGCTCACTGTGGGTGAATCGCTCCTGTTGTGTCTTACCCAGAAGGAGAATCCCACCGCTTCTAGGTTTTGGTCTCAATTCACCCAAAAGTCTTGAAATTTGGAGCTAGTGTTAACTGACTTATGTTCAGGGGCATTCAGGTTCAGGGTCACCCTTGAGCTGGTTTCTCGTGGGATCAGCAGGCCTTCTGGTTGAAGATGGCCCATCTGTTGGCTTCTTTATCCAGCACCTTCTCTTGGGAGCCCACACCTCTTTGGCTGCAGGAGCGCCAGTTCTTGTTTCATCCACTTGTTCGCATCCAAGGCCCATACACGTGCAGCCAGAGCTGGCTAAGCTCCAGCTCTCCAGAGGTCATGGGTGTCAAGAGGCATTTCCGCATTGTTTGAAAGACGCCAGGCTGCTGCCCTCACCCCTCTGGAATGATTTCAAAACTTCTAGCGCTGGCCTCCACCTGGTGGACCTGGAGCCAGGTATCTGCGTAGGGTGGGTGGCAGAGCGTCAGGAGCAGGGCTCTCAGCTTCGGGCAACGTGTTACCACCCTCCTCCGACTTCCATGTTCCTTCGCCTTCACCGAGGGCCTCCGCAGCGGCCCCTCTCGACCCGGCGAACACGGCACCCGGAAGGGCCCCCCTTGACCCGCCGCGCCCCCAGGGCTCTTCTCAATCGCCCGCCCCCAGGCCTCCAGCGCCCCCAGCCCAGGCCGGCGGCGCACCCCCGCCCTACCGCGCGGCCCCCAGTATTACCGGCAGGTCCGGCGCCGACTTTTACCTGTACTTTCTGCACTCGGGGGGCTCGTCAGGCGAGAAACACCTCCCAGGACCGCAACCTCGCCCGCCTGGCTCCACCTGGCTTCCTCTTTCCCCTCCAAGACCGCAAAGTAGATGGAGTAAGAGTGTGCACGAGAGAAAGAGAAAGGCGGCGGGCGGGCGGCGCGCCCGGCCCCCATCACCCTCCGCCTCTGCCGCTGGCCGGGCAACTCGGCTCGCGCCCCGCCGGCCGGGCCCCGCCCCGCCGTTCGCCTCGGTCCGCGGGTTGGGGCTGGCTCGCGCCCCGCGTCCCTGTACCTCCTAAAGGTCCCCAGAACCATACCAGGTTGCGGAACTTGGCTCGCCAGGTGTGCGCGTCTGCTCGCTCGCGCCCTCTGTGCGTATGCGCGCGGGGGACAGTGTGCGCGTGTGTGCGAGCGTGTGTGGTGTGTTGAGTAAACTCTTTTTCCAGAATGACAGGCTTGGGTGCTGCCTATGCGCAGAATCAGAGCGGGCGGCGGCGGCGGCGGCAGCAGGAGCGCTGGCAGCAGTGAAGGCCTTGCAGCGCTCCCAGGAGCACTGATGTGGCCCCCGGGACCGCGACCCCGGCGGAGGCTGCAGCCGGCAAGACTCGCCCTGGCGCCGCCTGCAGGAAGCCGCCCCGCCCCATGATAATTTTTAAAAAATAAAATTATATAAAAATTAATGAATTTAGACTGAGATTATTTGTAATTTTTATTGCAAAAATGACAATATTGTTATAGTTCCACTATAACTGAGATATTAATAACGATGTAAAATTATTTCAACTAGAGAAGGAACATGTAAAAATGGTGAAATATTTTTTAAAAATAAAACAATTTTATGAAAAGGGAAAATAAGACCAGTAAATGTGTACTAGATGTATTTAATTAATTTATATGGGGTTGTGATATAATTGAGAATCAAATTTTCACTAACACTGTCTTGTAAGACTTATAATATAGAAGTATAAATTCTCATAAATTGGAGTAAACATGTATTTTAATCAGAGACAAATATAGCTATCTACAAATGCAAATTTGTATATAAAAAATAGAATGAGAAGACATTAATAAAATATAAGAGCAAACTTCTATTTGGCTAATAGTGTCTAAGAAGAAGTAGGGAAAGGTAAAAAAAATTCAGAATTTTTATTTTTATTTTTAATTTCTTTTTAATTGAGAATAATAGTCAAGGCTGCTTTCAAATATTAGGAAAATAGTCTTGCAATAGTTGCACATTTTGGCTGGGAAATCAACTCTGAGTTTAATCACATCCAAGGTTCCTATAAGGTTCTCTGGTTAAGTAAGTGAAAATGCACTGCAGACTAATTGACCATCAAAAGTAAAGGTGACTGGTGGTGTTAATCTGCCGTGATGCACGTGAGGACTTAGAGGGCAGAAACTAAACATGACCAAAACCCACTTTTTATAGTTCTGAACATACAAACATGTCATTAGCCACACATGCTTTATTTCTATCATTGTCAGAAGGAGAACACAAACACACACAAAACACACACACACACACACACACACACAAAAACTTCTTTTAGAATACCTCCAAAATGTGATAATATTCTTATTTATCTGGTAAGTTAAGCTGTTTACAATTAGGGTTAAGCAGTTTTCTTTTCTCTTGAGATATCAAATGCTTAACAAAGAATATCTGCAGATAGGCCTTTTACTTAATGAACAAGATCAAAATATTGTACTATAAGAAAAATGATGGAAAATAAACAATAGTATTATTTACTTCAATCTTAAAATGAGGTTCATGGCACAAGAAGCTTCTCTGTAGTCTTCACTACCATTGGGCTGGCCCTTTAAAAACATAAAAAAATGGTGTTGAAAACTGTATTGAAAGAAGAATGAATAAAATCCCATCCTTTGAACCATATGTCCCTTTCTTTCTGGAAATTTCAAAACTAGGACTTTAGACCTGCAGGTTTTGTTTGCTTTCACAAAATCTCTAAGTGCAGATCAGAATGAGACCCAATTCCCATCACAAGTGTGGAAAGAATGTTTCAAAGGGAGAGACTCAGTAGTACAGTGAATTCTATGAATGGCTGGCATGAGCTGCAGCAAGTCCAAAGTAAAGTCAGCACCCAAACTGGAGCCATGGAAAGAAGCACCCTACAATGGAGAAATGGACTCTCACCCACTGGGCCTTGGTGATGCACAAAGGTTGGGTACCTTAAATCTTAAGATGCAGAGGAAAGTGGAACCAGTAGGGCAGACATCCATTTATCTTTATTGTCTTTCTCACCACAGACTATTTCCTTGAACAGAGATTATCAATTTCCAATGCCTTTACCACATAACCCCACCCTATTCCTATGTATCCTTGGATATTAATAGAGTTACTTATTAGAGTAGGAAAAAATAACAAGATTTCTGGTCAAGACTTGGCTCTGCCACTTACCAGCTATGCAACAATGGCAAAGGCCCATGGAAAAGTCCTGTTTTTCCCCTTATGTAGCAGGGGTAATTCCTGCCCCAAAAGGTGTTGGGAAAATGATTTATATGAAAGTGAGTCTTAAACTATAAAATGTTAAACAATCCTAGTTATTCTAAACCCTTTTGTTTTCTTTGCTCTCTTGGCTTTCTGATCAATAATAATAATAATAATAATAATAGCCTTTCATCATTCAGGGAATTCCTACTGTTCATTTCTTACTGAGTTGACTGACATAGCACCAAGCCCTAAACTGAACTCTGGTTCTACCTCTGAACAGTGGTGTGACTTTGCACCGACTACTCAACCTCTCCAAGTCTTGATTCCTCAACTGTAGGATAAAGGCCAAAGTCTAGGGTATTAGACCTAAAATAGGCTTCCTGCAACCAAGAAACCCCATTTCTCTAGCCATTATCCCCCAAAATAACTATTTCCTAGAACACAGATCAGGAAAAATAGAAATAATTTAAATGAAATATACAGATTTAAAAAGAAAATACTGTGATTCTAAGGTTGATGATGCTTTAGAGTATAATACTTTTTTGTGATAGGAATGCTAATTTTTATTGGTTCTTTTTAGTTATACATGATAGAATTCATACTGATATAATTATACAAGCATGGAATATATGTTATTATCCCCCCTTTTTACAAAAAGCTTAATTATCCTAATAAGTGAATGAATTTTACATTAGATGATTAATTACAAGAGTAATGAATATCTATCCTAAATCTCCTTGATAGTCTCCACACATCCTAAGACATGTGGACTTGATGTCTTCTAATTATACTGTGTCATCTGTTTGGATTTCTAGATCCCTAACTAAACCTTACCCTCAGTCAATTCTTATTTTAGTGTTATATGGTCTTTTTGTGGGTTACATGGTTTTGAAATATGTGTCATTCTCTAAGAAAAATTTTTTTGATGTTGTTGTTTTATTCTCTGCCTCGTCCCATACACGCTGGAGATAATCCTGTTTTCTTAAGAAGATGAAATTATTATTCTTTTCCAATGTATTTCAAAAAATATAGTATTATTGACAAAAGCATGAAATTGTGACAATGCATAAAATATGAGAAATTTAATATACAATAACTAATAGAGTGAATGAATTCTATTTTACAGTGCTTATATGATTGTGTGTATGTGTGTGTACAAATGTTCCTAGTAATCAAACTCTCTCTCTCTCCCTTTCCATCTCCTCCTCCCTGTCTCCTTCCCTTCTCCCCTCCTCTCCATTCCCCCTGCTTTCCCTTTCCTCCACTTTATCCTCCCTTCTTCACTTTCCTTTAACCCCAGTTCTAAAATTGGGATGAAACACATTTGCTATCATGTGTGTGTGTGTGTGATATTTATAAAATCTTTAACTTGTATAATTAGTATTATTATTAATTTCATAATTTAAATTTAAGCTCCAGGAATTAATAACTAATTCACTTAAGTTTTAGTGTTGCAACAATTAAAGTATTAATCTAAGTGGAAATTACAGCTTTTTTTTTTTTTTTTGGTAAAAAGGATTGAAGCCAGAGGTGCTTAACCACCAAGCCACATCCCCAAGTCTTTTTTAGATTTTATTTAGAGATAGGGTCTCACTGAGTTGCTAAGTACCACACTAATATTCTGTGGCTAACTTTGAAATGGAAATCCTCATGCCTCAGCCTCCCGAGTTGCTGGGATTACATTTGTGTGCCACCACATTTGATTTTTATTCTCTAAATTAATCGTCCATGGTTTCAGGTACACAAAGCCACCAAACTTGACTAGATGGTATTTTGTAAATAATACGAATTTTAAAAGCTAAATGCTGTGTGTATAATAGCATTTGCTTTGCCTATTATTAGATATTGAATTTTACTCATGTACTGCTGTAAATAATTACTATACAATCTGCCACCTTTAACCTTACAAGAGATGAGGAAATTGAAAATTATCTATTGAGGAGATCCAACAAAATTACAAATACTGAAACCTGTGAATGCTGCATGCAACTGAATTTATCCACAAGCCAAAAAATCAATGCAGTCATGCAAAAATATACCAAATGTGACATTCAGGTTTTATGCTTTATGAAACCTAATTGATGTTGGAGGAAAGAAAAGGGAAAAATAGGCAGTCTTATAGTATGAGTCTCTAAGGATATATCAAATAGCCATTCATAAGAGCAAAGGGTAATTCCTATTTCTGAATGCCCAGATAGCTGCAGTTGTCACCCCTTCCCCTTCTTAGGTGTCAGTCCTTGAAATCTCTTCCTGCATTCCCATTAGGAGTGGTAAAAGGAAGAAATCAATTCAGTGGTTGGGTGTTGACATGATAGTTCTGATACCACTGCTTTTTGACTAAAAGGGACTAAAAGTCAAGAGTATCAGAACTGGTGGGCTCTGATAATAATATTTTATACAATTTAAAAGATTTATGTAAATACCGGCATGAATATTTTCATAAATGTTTATATAAATATTGGCTTGTGTTAGAGTAAAATACCTCTATATTTTTAGAATATAAGAAAAAGTTCAGTTGCTTGTTTTGTGTCCCATGAAAAAATGTTATTGCTCTTATCACACGTATCCACATACACATTCTTACATGTCTATATCTTATAATACTACAGGGTTCAGTTCCTTTCACTGAACCAGATGGATGTGGATGTTTGTTTCCTGATGACTTAAGTAATTTTTCTTCAGTAACTGTTTCCATCCAGGAATTATTTAGTTTTTATCCATATAACAATGAATAGCAATATACAAAATGTGTTCTATGGAATTATGGTGATCTAAAAATTGTTATCAGACTATAACAAATTACATAAATTCGGAGTTAATTTTAAGAAAACTGTATAGTAATTTGATGAGTAATTTTTGGCCTATTAAACCTAAATTAAAATATTAGAGCCTGTATTTTATATTCATTTGTATTATATGTTTAATATTCTAGTGAGATATTTTAATTGTTGCTGTGAACTGAGTTGTGTACTCCCCAAATCCACATGTTCAGACCTGAACCCCGGTGTGACTATATTTAGTAATGGAGCCATGGAGGTGACAATTTAGTTTCAATAAAATCACGTGAATGTGTGACCTTGTCTTAGTCTGCTACAGCAAAATAAATAAATAAATAATACATAAATAAATAAATGAAAGGATTCATCCCATTCTGGAACCTCCTACTAATCTGGGGTTTCTGTTTATTTATTTATTTATTTGTTTGTTTGTTTGTTTATTTATTTTGGGTCAGTGATTGAATTCGGGGCACTGGACCACTAAGCCCATTCCCAGAACTATTTTGTATTTTATTTAGAGACAGGGTCTCCCTGAGTTACTTAGCACCTCACTTTTGCTGAGTCTGGCTTTGAAATTTAAATTCTCCTGCCTAGCATTTTGAACTGCTGTGATTAGAGGTGTGCACCACCATACCCAGCTTTTCCTACTTTTTTGATGTGGGTATTGATCATCGTAACCTTTCCTCTTAGAATTGTTTTTGTTGTAGCTTAAAGATTTGAGTATACTGTATTTCCATTCCCATATGTTTTAAACAATTTTTAATTCATTTCTGATTTCTTTCTTGATTCTTTGGTTGCATGAGGATTCACTGTTTAATTTCTAGTACCTTGGCTGTGGAGGCTGACATAAATCAGGATGGTTCTTGATTCTCATAGTTGTAGGGACCTGCCTTGTCTTAAGGGATAAATGGTACTAGCTAGTTCTGGGATCTATTCCACTGATGTATAGGTCTCTGATGTTGGAAGAGATCTGCAAGCTCAGTACTTTAACAAGAGTGTCTTTAGGGAAAAGCATAAGAAAGGTAGTTGAATAGGAATCATTCCAGTGCTCATTCCCTGGTAGAAACAATTCAAATAACTACCCACAAATACTATCATGACAAGAGCTAAAGAAAACAGGCAATAGATTATACCATCTGGTAGTACAGATATAAGAAAAAAAAAAAAAAAACGAATTGGCAACTTCCCAGAAGTGTATTAAGGATATTTTTATATTACTTTTGTCACCCCAGTTTGGAAAGAGAGAACTCCTTCCTAGAAGAAGGATAAGAAATTGCTACTTTAACTTTTACACAGGACTCCAAACCAGTCATAAAGCAACATAACCCAGGATGAAGGGCCCCAGGTTGCAAACTCTATAATGAGCCTCTGGACCCAATTTTCCACCAGGCTGAATCTCAAAGCCCAGGATCCAGGCCTGCATAGCACACTCAATATCTAGTCCAATCAACCATTAGCCCAGGCTTAGTGATCCCAGGTTCTACATTATCCTCAGTGCCAGGCCAGTTTTGACATTCTTAAGCCCTGACTACTCTAGCACCTCCTATCCCCCAAAACTGGATTTGCCCACACAGTCAAAAGTTTCAAGTCTGCATCAGCACTAGGATGACTTTATTAGATATTCAGATCAGTGCTTATTAACCCTGCCTCCATGTTAGTCCTTGTACATACAGGATCCAAATGTGTCTAGAAACAGATCAAACCAATAGCTCCAGTGTCCTGGATGGTTCTCATGGCACCAGGGTACAGCTACGCCTCAGCATACTCAGGGTCTACACTCACTTTAGTAATCATCAATATCAGGCTGAACTATGTAGATTGAGGCTTATAAAACACCCCTTTAGACCCAGGCTCCTGGAACACTCCCATAATTCTGCCTCAAGTCTTGTCCCAATGGTATAAGGTTCTGGGAAAACTCAGTTTTAAGTTAGATTTTATGGATCCAGGCTTCAGATTGTAAACTGAAATTCTAGGTCAACCTCTATGGACCTAGTCTCCAAGTCCATCTTTATGGACTCAGGCTCCAGACCTTTATAGGGAGATCAAATTAACAAGTCCACCCCATGGACCTACATTCCAGGCCTGCCCTCCGCTAACCAAATGACCAGGGCAGTCTTTTGAAGGACTCCAGCAACAAGGCCTTTTCTCCCAACTCCCAACACATCAAGTAGCCTGACAGAATCTTTGCACATGTGTACAGGTCTTTTTTAGGCAGTCAGTCTGTGAAGACTGAAATCAGTTTCTCCTTCAAATGCATAGATATTATATTAATAAAATAAGAAACATGAAAAAATGAAGACAATACCACCAAAACCAGAAAATTCTCACAGTAGTTGTCTCAAAAGTAATAGACATATGCAATTTAACAAAGAATTAAAAACAGTCATTTTAAAGAAATTAAGTGAACTTCAAGAAACTACTGGAAAATAACAACAATTCAATGAAATCAAGAAAACAATAAATGAGTAAATAGAATTTTATCAGAGATTCAAATTTTTAAAAAACTAAATAAAATGAAGCCTGAATATGAAAAATACAATGAGATTAACAAAATACAATAGAAAAATCAATAGCAAAATTGATGAAGGAAAAATAATTTTTGAACTCAAAGAGAGGTTATTTAAAATTTTGAGAGATAAAGAAACAGGATGAATATAAAATAAGACAGCTTATGGAAACTATTGGAAAGTATTAAAAGTTAATATTTAAATTAGAGGTGAAGCAGAAGAGTAAGAAAAGGC
The DNA here is from genome assembly GCF_902686445.1 of Sciurus carolinensis. Lineage (NCBI taxonomy): Eukaryota > Metazoa > Chordata > Mammalia > Rodentia > Sciuridae > Sciurus > Sciurus carolinensis. The sequence continues at coordinate 1,573,226 of NW_025920144.1, forward strand.
AGAATGCTTATTTAAAGAAATAATAACAGAGTATTTTCCAAATAGGGATAAAACATCCAGGTACAGAATGGTAAAGGTTAGGCACAATGTACCTGAATGACTATTTAAAATAAAAAAATTATATGCTGCCTACATGAGACTTGCTTATATGGAAGGATACATATAACCTGAAAAGGAAGTGATATAATAAAATATTGCCTGACAATAGAAATAAAAAGAGAGGAGCAGGAGGAGCTTATACTTATATCAGATAAAATGCATCTTAAATAAAATATTATAAAAAAGACAGAGGTTCTTATATAATTGTTAAGTGGGTTAATTCATTGAAAGGATATAACAATTGTAAATATATAGGCACTCAATACTAGTACATGTAAACATTCAAAACAGATATTAATGGACCTGAAAGGTGATATGCTACAATTCAATAAGAGTAGGGGACTTTGATATACCACTTTTAATAATGGACAGATCACCCAGAGATAAACATAAGGAACTACTGAACATAAAGTACACTTCATATAGAACAATTAACATAATAGCAGTGGAATATCCATTCAAGTGCCCCTAGAACATTCTGAAGTACAGATTACATGTTAGAACACAAACATGTATTAGACAATTTAAGAAAAGTGAAAAGACAATGAGTATATTTTCTGAGTAAATAAAAAGAAAATGAGTATTGAAACTAGAGATTGATAAAAGAAGGAGTCTTGGAAAATTCACAAATATGTTGAAGCTAAACAACAAGAACCAGAAAAACAAAAAAATAGTGAAAAAAAATATTGAAACTACATTTAAACATGAAAAATTCAAAACACAATATTCTAAAACTTTGAAAATCACTTTGTAAAAGACAATTACTAGCAAGAAACACCTATATAAAAACAAGGGCCAGAATTGGTGGGACAGTGGTGTACTTCTGTAATTCCAGAAGTTCAGGAGGCTAAGGCAGGAGAATCACAAGCTCAAAGCCAGCTGTAAGCAACTTAGTGATACCCAGTTTCAAAATAAAAAACAAAGAAGGGCTGTAGATATCACTCAGTAGCTAAGTGTCCTGGGTTAAATTCCCAGTACAAAAACAATAAATAAAAAGGAAAATCCCAAATAACCAAATATTATACTTTAAGGATCAACACAAAATCAAATCAAGTATAAAAGAAAGTAAGTAATAAATCAGAGTAAAATTTAATGACATAAACTAAAAGAAAACAAAATATAAATAAAACTGAACTGATTTTGTAAAAACTGACAAAGATTCAGCAAAATTTATAAAAGAGAGAACACAAATAAATGAAATTATAATGAAAAAGGATACTTAACAACTGATTCTACAAATATAAAAAAGAATAACAATATACTACTATGAATATTATACCCAAACAAATGAGGAAACCTAGAAGAAATTGACAAATGCTCTGACAAATATAATCTAATAGAACTGAGTTATTAATAAATAAATATATGAGTAGGTCAATAATTACTGGGGAAACTGATTCAGCCATAAATAGTCTTCCATCAAAAAGCCCAAGTTATTATGACTATTGCTTAACTCTACCAAATACTCTAGGAAGAATTAATTCTAATGATTGCAAACTCTTCCAAAAACTGAAGAAAAGAACATACTTCAAAACTCATTTGGTGAAACTAGCATTACCCTGCTGCCAAAGACAATAAAATAAATAAAGAAAATTAAAGTTCAATATCCCTCACAAACATAGATGAAAGATTTCAAAGATTAGCCAATTTAACATCATAGTAATGGAATTATTCTCCATGATTAAGTGAGATTTTCCCCAGTGATACAAGAATAGTTCAACATATGTGAATTGACAAACATAGAAAAAGCATTAAACAAAATTCAACATGATTTCTTTATAAAACTTGACACAGTAAGTGTAAAAGAAAAGTATCTCCCATATATGACAAACCCATAAAAAATATCAAATTCTAAGTGGGGGAGATTGAATGTTTTACTAAGATCAGGAACAATACAATTATATCCACTCTCACCACTTGTATTCAATTACAAGAAGTCTGAGTCAAGTAACTTTTCAAGAGAAAGAAAGAAAGGACATATTTTTATCTGAAATATCACCAATTTCAAGTGTTGGCTCAAGTTAAAATAGGATTTGGGGAGAGTGAGAAGGAAAACAAACTTGCAGACCAGAGCCAGCCTGTGGGCCTCTGGTTGTCAACACCCATTGGGATCTCCACCATTTTCCAGGAAGAGAAATTGAGAATCATGAAACTCAAAATTCAGGTCTTTATGCTACAACCCTCCCTTTTACCCTGTGATGCTGCTTGCAAAACAGCTCCCTCCCTTGCCTTTCTATATTCTTGCCTTTCTATACTCTTGCCTTCTCCAAGGAGGGCCACCAGTTGTTTAGCTTCTTATTTATCTTCATTGTCCTCTGTGGGTATTGATATTAGTAGGTTTTTTTCTTTGATGTCCTCAACTTTCTTTTCACATTTAACATAAAGCTTTTTGATGCAGACCAGGATTGAGGATTGGTCATAGCAGATGTCATGCAAGCTGAGACTCCAGAAGCCCTGCGGAGTCTGGTTGCTTTGCTCACTGTGGGGTCTCTCAATCATCCTATGAACTAATGTGGGCTCCCCAAGGGAAGCAAAGGAGGTACTGGAGAACCCAGTTGTCACAGCCAAGGTCTAGATCAGTCAGTCCTGAGCCAGCCTGCAGCAACTGTATTCACAAATGCAAGACCACCCTGAATCAACTGAACTCTGACAAGATAAACAGAAGCATCCAGCCTTGAGGCTGTGAGCTCAATGAGAGGCTGAGAGAGGAAGTGTTTGGCATTGGTATGCTCTGGAATTTTAGTCATGGAAAGTAAATGATGTTGGGAATGGGCCTTGTTAGTTAAACTATGGTGTTCTCTGCAATGTCAAACGTTGCCTGGCACAAGGGGCATTCAAGAACTGATGCTCTGCCCCACGATGCAGGTCCTTAATTTTGCACCTGCTAATATCTTTAAAGGATTGGAAGATAACTTTTTTCTACTCAGTTTTAAGATATAGTAAGTAGAGTTTTTTCAAGTCATAGAACATTTTCTGAGCTCATCATTTCCTACCATGGTCTGGAGTCATGCATCCCTTCCCCTGGTCCCAACTTTGAGATTTCTGCCTCCCTTGCTTCCATCCTGTAAGCCTGGTGAAAATGCTCATGGTACCACTTCACCACCTCTTCCAGCCTCCTTATAGGTCTTTATTAGATCACAAATGCAAATTTGGCTAGGGATCACTTGGTAAACATAGGGAAATGCAGATTAGGAAAATGCAGGCAAGAGCTACAGGAATCCTGGGTCAGTTGGAAAACTTGAGAAAAAATGAATGTTTAATTGATACCCAAGATGGTCTTTGTAACACTCTTTGGAAAATATTGTCTTAAAGACCTGAAGCCCAAAGCACATAAACCTGGAGGACACAATGTATAGAGAATCTTGGAGTGCAGGAAGAGCAGTGGAGGTAGCCTGCAGAGCAACTACTTTTTATACCTGAGACCCTTTTATCAAATTCCTTGCATTTCTGCATCAGAGTGTCTAAGGAGGGCTGCAACTGTGATGGTGAAACTTGTGGCCTGCTGGGCACACACACCCCTCTGCCCACCAAATGGTGTGGAATCTAAACCAAAAAAGTCTGAGGATTTACAAATTAGAGCTGATCCAGGAGCATTTAAAGGGGTTGAGGGGAGCTGGCAGCTTTGGTTCCTTTAAGAGCAGGTGCAAGTCCTTACAATGGGGTGACAGTTGCCATTTGGTCATCTCAGCAAAATTGCCAAACCTGTGGCCAATCAGAATTCAGAGTTCAGCAAGAATGACAGCAGAGGCACCCAGTTCCCCATTTGCCCATACATTGTGCATTGGGAAATTTAATTCACTGCTCCCAGGTGCTGGTTTTGAAAATTTCCTCTTCCTTTTAAAAATGTGCTTAAACCTGGCACCAGAGCTCTTTCTGAAGTTTTTGGGTTAATCACCGAGTATCATATTTTAAAGCAGCTTAGTCTATGCACAGGGAAGCTGTTGAACAGGCATGCTCATCTTTTTGTGTGGGTGAAAAAAGAAAATTGGCCTGAAGTTTGCTATAAGATAAAATTCATAGGTCCCACTGTTCGTCTTCAGATAGACCACCTGCTTGCACACTGTCCCTGCTTCTCCCTCTGAGGTCTGCTTGGTCAGCGGCCCACCCTTGAGCAGGGACATGGTATACCTTGTTTGTTCCTGCAGGTCTGGATCCCAGCATGATGCCTGGCTCATGGGAATATTTGAAGAGTCATTTGCCAATGAAATGAATGCTGGCCAGGGCAGCTGGGGACAGCATAAAGCAGAATGGAGAATAAAAAGCCAATGATGCTCTTTCTTTGACTGGTGGTGGTGGTGGTGGAGTGCAGGTGATGTTGGGTGAGTAAACATGAAGATGGAGAATGGGGATGTCATGGTGTAGGACCCATGGGTTTTACAGAGGGACTATAACTAGGATCAACAATATCAATTGAACACCTACTCTGTAGCAGAGAGTTTTATCTTAAGATTCTGTAAACACTTTAAGAAGAGTCCTTGACCTCAACAAGTTTACATTCTTAAGTGAAAAACATTAAACATCATTTATTGACCCTTATTTCACACACAGGCATTCTGTGAAACATTTTACTGGTATTAACTAGTTTACACTTAGTAACAGCTCTGTGAATTTGTACTGATATTCTTCCCATGTTACAGAATGTAAAACTGCAGTCCACAGAGATAAGACAACTCACTCAAGGTCACTCAAACCTAAGTGTGGATTACTCCCAAGCTTCTTTTATTAAACCAATATGTTGCACACAGTTTTCTTGTTTGGTAAACAGAGGACTATATTTCTTCATTTAACTACCAAAGGCTTACCAGTTAGCTGCTGCTACAAGATGATCGCCCAATCTCGGTGGCATATAACAAGAACTTATTGCACTCCTCTGCGGATTCCTTTGGATGTCTCTGCTGATTTCAAATGGGCTTGCTCCTATGTGCCTGCGGGAGGTCTGTGATGGGCAGATGTAGGCTGGGCTCAGCTGAGTGGCTTTTGCTGCAAGTCTCAAGTTCTCAGTCCATCTGGGTAGCTCTACTTCCTGTTTCTTCTTTTGGGACCAGTGATCTAAATAGGACTTGCACTTCCCTCTTGATGGTGAAGACGATGGTGTGCATGCATATTTCATATTCTTGCTCAGGTCAGATCTGTTAACATCCCCTTGACTGAAATCAGTGATGTGCTGAACCCAGAGTCCGTGAGGGAGCAAGTGCCACTAGTGTGTGCACCTAACTGCAAAGTTAGATGACAAGAGACATAGATAAAGAGGGTAAAGTTATAGTTTGAACCAATAATCCAATCAACTACAGAGCAGTAGGTTATTTTGCTTATAAAACTGGAGCAGGAATTTGCCAAACACATTTATCTTCAAAATTTTTTTCTAACTTAAAATTAAGGACCCAATCAGAGAAGTAATTCAGAGCCTATGGACGTCAGTGACAGCTTTATTCACACCAGCAAGCATTTGAAAATGGTCTGGAATAAAGTTAATTGTGAACCAATGACAAGATGGAATATTTTGCATTTATAACAAAAATTTCATGCTTTGTAAAACATTTGACAGTAGAAAACACATGATATGAAGCTGAGTGGGGAAAATGCAGGATGTAAAACTGCAAACATAATGATTTCTTAATATTTCTATCTCTCTCTCTGTCTCTCTCTCTCTCTCTCTCTCTCTCTCTCTCTCTCTCTCACACACGCACACACACACGCACGCACGCACACACACACCATACACACAGGGACCACAGTGAAATAGATGAAAGGAACTGTTACTATCTAAAAAGATAAAATTCAGGTTGTTATCAACTCTTTTCTTTATTCTTTCTAATGGCAACTTTTCCATAACAAACAAACACTTCTGTTTAGGAACACACCACACAAGATGTGCTATTTAAAATACCATTGCCAATGATACATTTATTCTGAGTTGTCTGAAAGCTTTTCCTAACAAGGGTTTTATGGAATAGAAAGATGAAAAAAGCAATAGTAAAAATGGTATAAATCAGACTTTCAAAATATTTTTAAAAATCTTGTAACATATAAATAACTCCAGTTTTATAAATTTATAAATGTCTGGTCATAGTAACCCTATAAATAATTTTGATTACATGGGATAATTATAATGCAAATTTTGGAAGTCTGAAATTGATCAGTATTATCTGGATTGACATTAAGTCCATAATGTAGCATAATGGATTTTTAAAATGCAGAATAAATCTGCTTTAAAAAGCATCTAGTCAGCACAAGGACAACACACATTAAAAATGTGCCACCACTTCCTCAGTGGAGACCTCAAGCCAGCAGCTCACAGACTCAGCAAGGGCAGGAGTTCTCACAGTGAGTGCCCAGTGGACAATCCACTCACAGGCTCTGGTTAAAGGACACTTTTATTCAAGAGGACGGATGGAGATTATGTTCTCTTTCTAAAACAAGAAAGAAGATGGAAATGTTGGATTGAACTGGCAAAGATGAACACATCTTACACTGTGTAACCAGCAGGAGGCCTACTCTTGTCCCCAGAACAGCTAAGCAATTTAGACATATTCAAACAATTGGAGAATCTTGATACCAAAATTCAAAGAAAGCAGTCCAAATATGAATAAAACCAGATTTTATGAGCACATGAGCTGGGTTTTTCTGGCCTCCATACCAAGGGAAAGGACTGTGTACACAGAGTACCAGTCCCTCCCAGCCTGCCCTGCTGAAGCCCTCACCAAAGGATGGGTGGCACCCACAATGTGTTCTCAGCAGCTATCTCCTCCTGTGTTCCCAGAGGAAGTGCAGGAAGACACAGCCCCTGATCCCAAAGCTGCCACCACCTGTACATGCCACTCAACAGGAACCCTGCTTTCCAGCAGCTCCCATTCTGTCCCAACAGTCCAATGCAGGTCAGCAGACAGCTCTAGGGTGGTGTATGCATGGAGGGAGTCCTACCATTGCAACAGCTCCTAGCTGTCAAACCAAACACCACCCACCCTCACCAGAGCAAGACTAGACATAAATGCTAGCACACACCATTACTGTGACAGGGAAGGACAGCGTGTCTTGCCCCAGGTTCAGGAAGTAAGATCCTGGCTCCATCCTGACTTGCTCACTGGCTGCACACCTGCAACACCAGTCCTGTACTGGCACATTGTCTATCTCCTATCACCTGTCCTTCATTCCCCTTTCAGAGGCCCTGGGATGGCTCTCAGCATACATCCTGCTCCAGCCTGCAGCCCTGCTCCACCCTTGGTGGAATTTGGAGCATTCATATTAGGGTGTGCAACATGGCCCACCTTGTCAGGGACAGTGCCCCTGAGGAGGCTTGGACAGCATGTCTCTGTACCAGAGGCACAGCTACTGCCAGTCAAATACCTGCATGCATTACCCTAGTCCTCACCTGCTCCATGCCCCAAGAGCCACCCTCTACCTGCCAGACAGAGGCTGCTCAGCACTCCTAGTGCTCCCCACCTCCACCAAACCCCAGCCCTCTGTGCAGCATCCTGGTGGCCACTGGGGAAGGGTGGGGATGCTGCACCTGCTCAAGGGGAGAGATCCCTACCATTGCCATAGTTGCTGACCTTCAAACCCAACAACTACAGCCCTTCCCAGATGATCGGGAAACCTCACTGTGTTAGCTTTTGAAACAGTGGGATCTGGATCTGAAGCCCCAGTGCCAATGCTCCCCAGTCCTCCCAAGACCCAAGCATGTACCAGACATGTTCTCGTGCCTAACCTCCTACATCCAGTGCACATGAAACTTGCAGTCACCCCCTCCCTTCCTGGTGGTAGCCTGCCTCATCCCTTGTGTCAACAGTTTTCTGCATGTGCTTGCTGGTTCTCTACTCTTACCTTACAAAGCTGCACCCTAGCTGTGCCATTTTGCCTGAAGCTGTGTTGGAAGCAGAAGGGCCCTTTGTGCTGGCCTCTGGAATTTCTGAATCCCACCTTCCCTACCAATGTCATGGGTACTTCTCAGGGCAAGCTTTTCCCCTCACACTTGCCTCTGGTCCTGGGAGGAGCAGGGATCTGTCAGAAGGGTTCCTCATGAAACCTGGTTACAGTACCCACCAACTCTCCTACACTGGTTGGCCACTCTGTGCTGCCCAGGTCCACAGGACCACTAGCAGGTCTTCTTGCTGCCACGCTGCAAATGCACATGGGCGGTTGAGAAATGTGCCTCTTAGGAGCTTGTCTGGGGTCATGTGGAGCCTTTGATCCTTTCCGGGAGATGGACATTACCTCCATCTTCCGCATGCCTGGTCTCTTGAAGAAGATGCTATTGTCAGCTGCACCTTCACTGATTCCTGCAACTGAGACCACCAGCTGCATATATTTACACCTGTATTCTTCCCTTTCACCCGGGCAGCTCTGCTTCTCATGGGTGCACAGTGAAGAGAAACCTGGTGTTCAGGGCCCATACTGACTTGACCAGGACTCTCCTGCAACCAGGAGCACCGAGACAGCCACCAGATCCTCCTCCTCCATGTCAGGACCCACTCCTGTGGGGCCCAGGAAGAAAATGCTGCCCTAAGCCAACAATCACCTTCTTCCTTGCAGAACCTGGTGTGAGCTCTGTTTCATGCATACCACAGATCTTGCCCTGACTTCTGTGATCCTGGGGCAAAGGAGAGGCTCATCCCATCCCCACCCACTTCCTAGAGAGCTTTGTCCTCAAAACTGGCTAGGAGGAGGCTGGGTTCTTATTTGGGGTCAGTGGTTGGGGTCCTTACTACTGTAGACACAGGTCCTTGGCCTGGGTCTCTCTAGTTTCCTTTGGTTTACTGGACTTGAAGAGTGAGTTTAAATAAGTCCCTTCCACTTCTGGGTTTTGGAATAGTTTGGGGAGCACTGGTGTTATTGCTTCTTCTAGAATCTGGTCAAATTCAGCATTGACTAAATTGGGACCTGACCTTTTGCCATAAGATTTGGTCCTGTGGCAATCTCCTTATTTGTTACTCATATTGCGTGAATGTTTATATGTTCTTGATTCATTTTGGGTCCTACATTTGTCTGTTTCTACTAGATTTTCCAAAGTTTGTGAGTGTGTGTGTGTGTGTGTGTGTGTGTGTGTGTGTGTGTGTGTAATATCCCCTGAGAGTATGTAGGGAAAATCTTTAGTTTTGATTTCTCTTGACTGTATAACTGTAAGTCATTTTGCAGATGGCTTCTGTTTCCATATTCAAATGTCCCTCTTTGATCCCCCAATCTATGGAGAAGATGAGCAAGATTCACCAGTGGATATGTGCTGTCTAGTGGAAACCTTCAGAGCACTCCAGAAGGAGCTCAGTATTGGTCTAATGTCTGCCCTGCAGAAGGGAAACACCTTCTATGTCCATGAATTTTTATATTCCTACTGAAATTTAGCCAGTACCCAGAAGGTGATGTGTAAAAGTTGTATATCACTTCCAAGTAATCTCATGGCCTGGTGTTGGGAATGCCAGGCATCACTCTGAACTATTCAGCTCTGTGGAAAGTAGAGTATTCAGAGGAGAAGGCAGCCTGGGTGTTTAGAAAATCAAGTAGGATGAGCCCTAGGACTGCCTCAGGCCTGGTTCTATTAAGCAGGCTGCCAAAGGCTCTGCCTTCCCCTGTGGTCCTGTCCCAAGCCTGTGAGAAAGTTCACTGCCTCAGGCCTCACTAAACTTCGGCCTCAGAAAAAGCAGTTTACACATTTGGGAAGGAATTGTGGATTGCATCTGGGAGGGTTCCTGACCTGTATGTAGTCATAACAGGGACCCCTGGGGTAAAATGAGGGGGGCCCTGGCCCTGTGGTAGCTAGACAGTAGGAGGTTGGGTTGATTCATGACTCAAATGAATGTGAAGCACCTACTATTGGCAGACATTTGACCTATCATTTAGGAAGCAGGACAGACAAACCTCCCAGCTCTCTTGATCTTCCATGATTGTCAGGAAGTTAGTCAATCCCATGAGGCATCTAGGCAGATGAGGGACATAGGACATTAGAGGTGACAGCCTCCTTGCCTTCTCTAGGTTTGGAAACCTCCATCCAGATGTTGAGGAGGAGTACCTTCAAGGAAAAGAGTGAGTGGTCTCTGGGATGAGGCATGGCTCCTGTCTCGAGTGTGGCCACTTGTGTGGCTATTGTATAGGATGGCAGGGTGAACACCAGTTTTCACTGTATGATTCCCAGCAGAGGACTGAGACCTGGGGCTTACCCTGTAGAAGGAATATAGCAATTCTGAGTACCCAAGGAATAGAGGAGTGGCTGGGGACTCAGAGCCAGGATCTGTGAGGAACCCTCACTAACCCAGTCAATCCCAGCCATGATTAATCAAACTTGTCTGTATAGACACTAGACAGCAAGTGTGGGGAGCCCCTTACCCACACATGTGCCTCATGAGTTTACCCACTTTGTTCCCCTACATGTGACCTGCTTGGCCACTCTTTGGGAAACCCACCATGCAGGGGGACTTGGGAGGTTCCAGCTAACGGAGATGCCCAGCCCCTCATGGCTCCCTGTCTCACTCTAAATGCCACAGTGCTCTCTGGTCCATCATTGAAGAGGTCACCCACCCTCCCCAGTCACACCTCCCCTGGGCTGTGGCAACGGAAGGCACAAGAAAGAGAGCAGCAGCAGAGAGCCTAGCAAATCCTCATGCTCAAAGTGCACCCTTGTGGTGGGATGAGGATGGAGGGCATAGGTGGTAGGGGGAACCTGAAGGCATGGAGCCCTCCATTTGTGTCTTCTGCCACCCTCAGCCTCAGAACTGTACTTTGAGGATGAAGATGTCCAAAGTCCTCCACTCTCTGCCCCCAAGGACCATGTAGGATGTGGCTAGGGAGGGTGGGGGTCCTCGCCTGATGCTGCCCCACCTCACAGACACCCTAGTTCCTAGTACAGCAGAGGCTGTAGTGGGGAATGGGGCAAGCAGCCACACTGTGGGATCATGGCCAATGTGAGGCATGGCAAGCGTGGGCACCATAAGGTCCTGGGCAGCTATCTGGGTACAGCAGCCTACCACATGCTGCTTCCTGAGCAGGAAAGCGCCACCAGGAGCAAGACTAAGGGCCTGAAGCAGTCACCATGGAAGCAATTCCAGCTACTGGTGGCTGTCTGACTCTGAGGGCTACTGCCCATGCATTCACTGCCACAGTCAGATTAGAGCTCCTCACTGCACCTGTTGGACTCCCAACAGAGTCACCAGATGTGACCTTTGCTGTGACTGCAGCCAGACTCCTGTCAATGTTGCAGGATGAAAATGCTCAAGACTGGACACCTCTGTTGCCACCAACCCCGTTTTTGGACTCTTCAAGTGTCACCGCCACCAAGTAACAACTGAACTTCCAAGACCTGGATGCCGATGATGCCCACTGATGCCCCAATATCAATGCACTTCACCCAAGCCTGACAGCCAGGGCCCTGCACCTGACATGGAACTCCTGATGAGCTGCATGTTGCTGCTGCCACCACCAGACTGAAGCTCCACGCTGCTGCCACTGGACTCCGACATGGATGCCAGACAGTGACAGTCAGCACTGGACACCAACTTAACCACCACTGCAGTCAGACTCCTGTTGGGAGTGCAGGATGAAACACTCACGACTGGATGATTCTGTTGCTCGTTGCAACTTCCAGACTCTTCCACTGCCACGGCCACCATAACCATGCTGCAACAGAATCCCAAATGTGTCAGGACACTGATACCTCCATAGGTGCCCAGATGCCAACACTCAACTCTTGACCTCCAAAGTCTGATGCCCGATGAACAAGGCGACTGCATGTTGCTGCCACTGGGGCCAAATGCCACCATTCCATGATGTTGCCACTGCAGTGACTTAACCTCAAGGCTACTGTCGTGCTGCCCAAGACTCCAGGAGCTGGACTTTGGGCATTCTCCATCACATTTGCCCTGTCAGTGTCCACCACATGCCACCTGTCTTTTATCTTCCAAGACCAGGCACTAGTTCTTCTTGGCCCTTGAGGAGTACTGGTGTTAACTCAGTGAACACCACCAAGGAAAACATGTGAATACTTCAACTGAAGGCTTCAGTACTCACAGCAGACAGTAAGCTGGGCTAGGTCAGTCCAGTCTGCGGTAAGGGCACAGGGGTAGAGTCCAAGGGTTGCTTGCCAGGGCTGGACCTTGAACCTGTGGGGCAAGCTGGAAAGGGATCTCTAGTGGCTCTCAGAGTCCAGCCTTGGGAGCAATTTCTGGTCCTTTCTCCTGAGTTTCCTACCCCACCCTCTTCTTCTACTCCCCTGTACTGGACTCTTGGTATCCGAGACAGGGCCTTCTGGGCACTGGACCTGTGGGCTCTGGGCCTCTGGGCAGCAGTGTGAAGTTTGGGTACATCGCAGAAGGTTGGGGAAAGCCAGACTGGCTAGACTCCACCCACATGAATTTTGGGAAAAGCTGCCTCTTGTGAAAATACCCTCCCAGATCTACCAAATTTAACCTGACACTGGCTTCTTCCAATAGATTATAAGAAAGGAAAAATATAAGTTAGCAAGTTGTGTCTTGCTAAAGGGTACTGTGAAGAGAGGCAGAGACTTCATAGTTGGGAGAACTAGATTCAAATCCCTCTTAACTGGGTGATCTTGACCAGAGTACAGAACTCACTATAACCTTGGTTTTGCATATTATAAAATAAGGATGGTGAGAATGATAAGCCAGGGGTAAATTAAGTTCTTGTGCCCAACCTCAATTTGGGAGCCAGATAGGCTTTTAGCATTATTTCCATGCAGAAATAGTCTGAGATAAAAGGTGACACAGTTAGATACGGCACCTTTGGAAGACAACTGAACGGTGAGGTAGGGAGTTGAAATTTACTTCAAGTTTTGAGATGAAATAATAATATATGGAGAATCATAAGCCAAAGCATGAAGTGCACAAACACAGATATACATTTTGCAATATTTTGTTCCTTTTGGACTGTTTTTGGACTTCTCTGAAAATAGAAACCCATTTTCTCATATACATTCTTTTGCAGTTTTTCCCCTTAACTTGCACCCCTTCAGCTTGCCACAGGGAAGAAGGAAACATCAAACAAGCTTGAGGATCAGAAGGAAACCAGCTCCACCCTAGTCACTCTGAAAGCTGACTAGTGTGTGCATGGCCGAAGCTTGAGGAAACAACATCCCTGCTTTAGCCACTTGGGGCTGGATGATCAACACAAGGTGGAAGATAAATAACCAGCAGGACAAATGAACTGTTTCATCCTCTAAATCTTTCACTGTGATGTGTCCTCACTCTTTTACTGTGATGCATTACCATCCCTTAATTTTATCATATACTTAGTGCTTTCTTTGGTATACTTTACTATAGGATTGATAACAATCAATATACTTTACTATATTGGTATATTTGGTATACTTTACCATAGGATTGATAACAATCAAAACATATAGCTGACAATATCAGAAGACAAGCACATGTATCAGATCAAACCTTAAAGGGTATTAAGGCTTGGAATTCAAGCTCACTATTTGGAGGATAGTTTTATACTCTTGGTGGATTCAAAAGCTTAATTGATATAGTGGGGATTATGGTATTAATATTTTTATTGCTTCCATATTTGTCTCCCATTTACATTAAAACTATTGGGTGTGCTATAGAAGAATCTGTTAGAAAAGACAGCAACTAAGATACAGCATTATATAAAACTTTATGCCAAGAAGGTAATGGTGCTCTTTGATTTAAAGATGTAGTCCCCAAAAGACCCCACCTAAATTTTAACATATAAACCTCCCTCCTAGTCAACATATTTTTTAAAATTTCAGCAGGATTTCTAGAGAGCTCTTTGTGGTTTGAGTTCCTCTTTGTTGTAAAGACCAGGTTTTTCTTTCTTGTGAAAGGTATGCAATCAAGTTTGTTGATGTGCAAAAGTTACTATTTCTGTTTTCTTAGTAAAATCTTGTGAAAACTCTGTCCAACCTAAGAACCTGGAAAAAAAAGTAACCATTATGTTAAACATCTTGTTCTGTAACCTACTGCTGAATAGAAATTTCAGAGAATTTCCAGACCTGGATTGCAGAGATTTTGGGGGGTTAGCCTATTTGGATTGCTGCAGCTTAAAAACACCTGCCTCCTGCAAATTCCTCAGGTGTCCAGCCTCATCTGCCCTATATCAATGCCTGCTTAGAATGCTACAATTTCCCCATTCTTGAAGGGCATGCAGAGATACTCTTGCTGACTCTGCCACAGTATGAACTCTATGCAGTCATTAATCACAAAACAGTAAATGGAGATTACACTATATTGACCTCAACATCAAGTCAATGTTCCATAATAAAACTTATATTGTATACATATGTTGAGTTTCTGTGATATGCTCCATAAAAATATACAAATGATACATCTGAATACATTTTTTTAACTGGGGAAGATGTGTTTTGTGAAAAATCTGACTGGCATATTTGCATTTTGCATTGTTCTAATATTTTGCTCTAATAACATTTAATGATATGATTACATTTTTAAAATCTGAAAAAAGGCATCAGAATTTTGTATTGTAATATTATTAGTAAAGGGGATATTTTAGTAATTAGAATTTATGCTTTCCTGTTCTTAAAACTAATATGCTGAATTAAAGGTTTGCAGTAGACACACACTCTGTCAGATACTCAGTCGGTGAAGCCACAGCTTGGTGCCTGCACAGGCAAGTGCCCATGTGTGCCTGGTTCTTTGTCACCTAGTAGATAGGAGCCCTGAACCAGGGTGGCAGGACCTGCATTCCAGACCCCTTATTTGCCTATCTTGGGGAAACATTGCTGTGCTCTGCTTCAATTTCTCATCTGTGAGGATTTTTCTTCATTCTGCCCATGGAGCTATTGAAGTTCAGTGAGGCACTTCATCAAGTTTAATGAAGGCTGGCTGGTCTACAGTGTGAGGAGGGGCATCCTGCCAAAGCTGGCTTTGTGACTGATCTCCACCCACTTCCTGCTTTTCTGTGTGGTCTCTGTGGAAGGCAGGGGAATCCTGTTCATCTGCCATACAGCCTGCCAGCTCCAAGGCAGAGGAACCCTCCTCTGTCAGGGGGTGGGAGGTGTTAGGTAGCAGTTAGCAGTGAGCTTCAAAATGCAAACAAATAACATGGTGAGCTTTCTTTAAGTTTCCTTTAAATTACTTTTAAGGCAAGTGGGTAATCATATTATGCTGAAAAACAACAGGTGCACAAATAAACAGAACAAAGGAAACCAATTAAGAAATATGTCAAGAGAGATTAATGGGGCTATTGCTAACTCTTTACAGAGTCAGTGAGGGTCATTGTAAAGCTAGAATTTATGGCCAAAGGTGTCTCAATATATTTCAGGAGATAAATTTACTTAGTAGTGCAGGGGTGACACTAAGGTAAATTCTGTCTGGTCAGTAACCTGAATACTCAGGTTAACAAAGGCTTGACTTGTAGATGAAGCTGCTGGAACAGGATGGCCACCATGACAGTTATGGGGATGACCTACTAGGGTCTCCTTAAGACCTTCAAAACCAGGAGAGACAAAACAACTCTTCAGGGGTGTGAGGACATGGTAATGACACAAGCCCTTAGGGGTGGAGCAAGAAGGTCAGGGAGAATATGTATTTGATTCCATGGTGCTGGGGTTGCTGCAGGTCCTGATTGAGGAGGTGTCAGTCACATTCATGGTATAATTCATCAACCTCCATAGATATACTTCAGGAACTTTCCCTATGTATTTTGTTTCACAAAGTTCATAGAAAAATGGACCTTCCCCCACCCTCAGGCCTACCTTGGTCTTCTCAGGGCATGGCCTCCTCATCTCTTGCCAGATGGTCTTAGTGGGGAAGACTGGGTGCAGAGCTGCCAGGGCCTAAAGACAACTACTCAGGTGGCCCTGGGCCAATAAAACATCAAGGACCACTTTTATTCCTTCCCTTGGTGTCCTCCTGCCCCCAGCACTGCCATACTTTGCTCTATCCCCCGTGTTTTGCAGGGATTGTGGTTCTGCTGATCTGGGCTTCCTGGCTTCCTGGTTTGGTCAACTTGCCTGGGGTGGTGTTAGCTGTCCAAGTCTGTTTCTTTTGGAAGGGATTGGCTATGATGAAGCAAGCACCCCAGCATCCATGGCTAATGGACTGTCTGGAGTGGTATGGATTCATTCATGTATGTGATCATCTGCTCACTTACTTACATTTGGGAAGAACCTTTGACTAGGTATGAGGTTATCAGTCATATAACATCGGGAACTCCATCTCCATCTCAGGCACCTCATTAGGCATATAAGGCCAGAATATTTCTGCTGGAGAGGATGGGTGTGAGAAGACAGATTCATGTGATGAATGTTGCAGAACAGTCTAGAGGCCTGTGGAGGCAGCACTGAGCAAGGCGGAAAGGGATCCCTAAAGAATTGATGTTTATATGAAATCAATAAACATGATTGATCACATCAATAGATTTAAAGACAAAAATCATATGATCAGTTCAATAGATTCAGAAAAAGCATTTGACAAAATACAGCACCTCTTCATGCTCAAAGCACAAGAAAAACTAGGGATAATAGGACCATATCTCAACATTATAAAAGCTACATATGCCTAATCCAATGCCAACACCATTCCAACTGGAGAAAAGTTTAAAACATTCCCTCTCAGAAATGGAACAAGACAAGGATGCCCTCTTTCAACATTTTTATTCAATATCATCCTTGAAACTGTAGCCAGGGCAATTCAACAGAAGAAAGTAAAGGGACACAAATAAGAATAGAAGAACTCAAACTGTCACTATTTTGCTGATGACATGATTTTATATTTAGAAGACCCAAAAAATTCCACTAGAAAACTTCTAGAACTAATCAATGAATTCAGCAAAGAAACAGAATACAAAATTAACACCCATAAATCAAATGTATTTCTATACATCAGTGATGGATCTGCTGGAAGATAAATTGGGAAAACTACCCCAAACACAATAGACTCAAAAAATAAGATATTTTAGAATCAATTGAACAAGAGAGGTGAAAGATCTCTTTAATGAAAACACAGAAACTACTGAACACTAAAGAGAAATAGAAGAAGACATTAGAAGATGAAAAATCTCCCATGCTCTTGGATAGGCAGAATTAACATTGTCTAAATGGCCATACTAACTAAAAGCATTATACAAATTTAATGCAATCCCTATGAAAATCCCAATGACATTCTTCATAGAACTAGAAAAATCAATCATGAAATTTATTTGGAAAAATATGAGACCCAGAATAGTCAAATCAATCCTTAGCAAGAAAAGTGAAGCAGGATGTATCACAATACCAGACCTTAAACTATACTACAGAGTCATAGTAACAAAGATGCTATGGTTTTGGCACCAAGACATATAGACCAATGGTACAGAATAGAAGACACAGACACAAACCCACATAAAACAGTTATTTTGTATTACACAAAGGAGCCAAAAAACATACTTTGGAGAAAAGATAGGCTCTTCAACAAATGGTGCTGGGAAAACTGGAAATCCATATGTAGCAAAATGAAATCAAATCCCTATCTCTCGCCCTGCACAAAACTCAACTCAAAATGGATCAAAGACTAAGACACTAGACAGAAACCCTGTACCTAATAGAAGAAAAAGTGGACCCCAACAAGACTCAACAAGACTCCAAATGAACTAGAAATAAAATCGAGGATCAATAAATGGGATGGATTCAAACTAAAAAGCTGCTTCACAGCAAAGAAAAAAATCAATAATGTGAAGAGAGGGCCTACAGAATAGGAGAATATTTTAACTACTTGCACCTCAGATGGAGCATTAATCTCCAGAATATGCAATGAACACAAAAAACTAAGTACCAAAAATAGTAATAATAATAATAATAATAATATACCAATCAATAAATCAGTTAAGAAACTGAACAGACTGCACAGAAGAAATGCAATCAATCAACAAATGTATTAAAAAATGTTCAACATCTCTAGCAATTAGAGAAATGCAAATAAAAACTACTTTAAAATTACAAGTCACTTCTATCAGAATGACAATTTTCAATAATACAAAAAACAATAAATGTTGATGAGAATCTGGGGAAAATGGTATACTCATACACTGCTGGTGGGAATGAAAATTGGTGCAACCATTTTGGAAAGTAGTATGGAGATTCCTCAGAAAACTAGGAATGGAAAAACCATTTGATCCAGCTATCCCACTCCTAGGTTGATACCCAAAGGACTTAAAATCAGCATACTTCAATGATACAACCACATCAATGTTTACAGCAACTCAATTTACAATAGCTAAACTATGGAACATTCAACCCAGGTGCCCTTCTATAGATGAAAGAATAAACAAAATGTGGTTTATATACACAATGGAATAATAGCCTCAAAGAAGAACGAAATTATGGCATTTGCTGGTAAATGGAGGGAGCTGGAGCTAAGCAACTCCATCATGGTAAGCAAAATAAGGCTATCCCAAAGAAGCAAAGGTCAAATATTTTCTGATAGTGGATGCTAATTCACCATTAATGGGAGGGTCTAGGGAAGAACAGAGATACTTTGGATGAGACAGAGGGGAGTGAAGGAAGGGGAGAGCATTGAGGTAGGAAGAATAAGAGAATGAATTGGACATTTTTACCCTATGTGCATATATGTTCACATGACCAGTGTAACTCTTCATTTTGTACAAACATAAGAATGAGAAGTTAGATTCCATTTATGTAAGATGTGTCAAAGTGAATTCTACTGTCATGTATGTCTAATTAGAACAAATTTTAAAAGAACTTTGGAGATAAACTGGTAGTAGCATTGACACTGAGTCACTGCAAAGTAGAGAGTGACACAAACACAAATACAGAGAAACACACTGTAGTAATTTGACACAGGAAATATCTGAAGAACAGAAAAGCAGTAAGATCTTATGACTTATAGGGTGCAGTGTTATGGTGTTTGAAAATTCTCCAGGTTTCCCTATTTGTGAGAAAATGGATGAGGCAAAGAGAAATCTTGAGGATGTCACACTGGAGCTTGCTGCTGCAGAAACCTAGATTATTGCAAATATTGCTACACTGTCCTGGCCATTTCCTATCATGGGGCCTAGGATGCATCTGGCAGTATGTGATAGAAGCAGGAGCAGAGTTTCTATCCAGGGAGGTAAATGCAGAGATATTAAGGGTGTATAACTAAATCATTTTCATGATGAGTATGGTAGCTGAAGAAAGATGGGAAACTCAACTAATGGTTATGATTACATTCAGGTGCGAAACATTTGAAGGCCATATACATGGGCGATGGAGTATGTTACAATATGCACCCTGCACCTATGGTGGTTGGTTACTTTTCCCTGGAAGTGAAATTCCTGGGAGGCTTCAGAGTTCCAGATGCCCAGAAGAGTGTGGCCTTTGCCTGGCTCTGAGAATATGATGATCTAATATCTCTTTGGAGTAGATACCACCCAACAAATTTCCAACATTCTGATCAGACCCAAACCATGGCCATTGAAACTTTCCATTTAGAACTCTACATCTACCCTGCCTGGGGGTGCTTCAAACTAGCCTGTCCAGAAAAAAAAAAACCAATGAAGGGCATTTCTCATTCCATCTACCTCAAACTGGTGAACAGGGAAGTTGAGAGTTATGGCACCCAGTTTTGTTTCCAGACCACTGCAATTAGTACTGTGATAAGAAACACACAAAAAAGAAAAGTTTAACAACTCCTAGTCCTTACCCTGTATACGGGTTACAGCCCAAGAAGAAACAGAAAGAAAGGTAGTCAGACATGAATAGCAAATATTCACCCTTGTCCTGTTTCACCCAACTTAGTGGTTAAGAATTCTTTGAGTTTTCATTACAGATTTTTTTGTGTGATCTGGTAGAATTTTGTGATTGGTTCATATATATACATATGCAAACATTTGTTTTCTTTTTGTTTTTCATCATTTTATTATTCTTTTGTTATTTTGCAATTTTTTAAGAATAGTGGGAGGTGTTGTTTTATTTTTCATTTTCTTCTTTTGTTACTCTACTCTCTGTTTTTCTCTAATGACCAAATCCTCTTCTTTGTATGTTTACATATAATACATATGTAAGTACACATATAACATATTGTTTCTTTTATTTAATATTTTCCTTCATTTTATGGCCTTCACTAGCTATCTCTCTTCTGCTTTTTCTCATTACATTTTGGATATTATAAACATCCCTTTACCCTCCTACATCATTTTCTTTTCTCCTAACACAGTGTGTTTTTACAGTCTTTTAGAACTATTTTGATTATATAATTTCTGTGCCCACCATTAATCTGCAGGTACTGATAATGTGGTAATTTTTTATATTCTAGATCCAGTTCATGACTTTTTTTTGTTTTGCTGTTGTGAATTTCAAATATCACCATTCCTGTTTTTGTGATTATTAATGTTACAGATGTCATAGCAGACACCTGGTGTTTCATTTTGCATATTGTTTACTGCTTTTGTTTGTTTTTCTTTTTCCTGTGAGGTGCTGAGAATCCAATGTGACAGTACAATTTCATGGGGTAGAGTCAATCCTGCCCCCATCAGGAGACAGCAGACCTTGTTCCATACACAATCTAATCTTGCTCAAATTTCACCAAATATTAGCAAAAAGGATGGGGAAGACAAAAATCCCAAACTAAAAACCAGACCCCAAATACAAATGTCTCTAGGGCTTATGCCCCACTCACGAACATCCAGTCCTGCAACAAAAACAGAGAGAAATAACACAGACTCCAGGCACCACACCTATGGTGGGCCTCAATCTATACTGTCCCCATACACCTTTAGAACATACATAATTTTCAAGTCGATAAGAGCACTGACAGTGTATTAACTGCATATACCCTACTGCATGCAACACAACTTCCTGATCTACAAGAAGGACCCCATTCTCCAAAGAGATATACAGATGTTGGCTCCTTAAGGTCTGACACAATACATGCTGTATCACAATTCACTAATCATCACCAACGAACTAGCAGGGAAAATACATACAACAGTTGAAACCATATACAACAATTCACAATGTGATATTCCAAAATACTTCACCAAGAAAAGGTTGTGCTTAAATTGGTCCTCATATAAAAGTGGAAAAGAAAGACATCCTAACAGACGCACAAATTCCAACACAGGAATACAAAAAATATGAAAAATAAGTTATTATGTTGCTTCTTAAAGTTCAAAGTTCACCAGAAACTAAATACAGAAATATTGAGGTGTATGAAATACCAGATAAATAATTCAAAATGAATAATTAATTAAGAGTTCAATGAATTCCAAGAGAACACATAAAAATAACTGAATGAATCAAGGAAGTCACTACAGGATATGAGAAATTCAATAGAGCTACTGTGAAAGAACCAAACAGAAATCTTAGAAAGACACAAAAAAATCAAATAAAAATTAAAATAGTCCCTTTGTGTCTGGAGCCCACCATTATTTGAATCCATCCTAGACTTCCTGTGTTATTTCAGAAACCCCTGTTTCTGTTCTACACACGTGCTGAAAAAAACATAGGGAGAACACTAAGCATCCCGAAAGCAAGGACATGGGCTCCATCAACATGGAAGAGAAACAGTTGTGGTCACAAGCTAAGGAAAACCAGAAGCCATCAGATTTGAGAAAATGCCAAGAATAGTTTTCAGCAGAACAGGGAATAAAATATTTATTCCAAAACCTGATTAAGGGAAACTATGAAAACTCTGATATTGAAAATTTACCTTTAAATAAAGAATGAAAAACTGTAGAAGAGACTGAAGGTCAGAAAATTTGTCTGAATAAACAGAATAAATGCATGATGATTATTTATAAAGAAAATCACACTGTCTTGAGGTTATGTTATTGTACAACATATCACAAGACTGCTCGATTTTTGCCAGTCCATTTTGAGGACCTATGTGTGCATTTGAACATATTTCTACAGCATTATTGGAATTACATCCTTAGAATTGTAAAATTTGCTCTGTAGACTATTCTAGGCTTCAGTTAGTAACTGGAATATTTTAAAATGTAACATTGAGTTAAAAATTCTCTCAAACAATTCTGTAGACAAAAGACTAAAAAGTAAAGAACATTTTTGACCCCGATCAATCTTAATATTACTTTTCAAAAAGGCTAAAATGAATAGTTTCTACTTGTGACAAAGCATATAATTTCAAAGAATGTGGGATGATTTGTACTTACCTACTATTGCTCAAACTAAATTCAGACATTGATAGTTGGAGAGACATCTATATTTATGATAAATCTTTCAAGAGCTCTACCCTAAGTAATTACCAGGATATTTATTTTGGTATAAAACAATATGAATACTGTAAAATTCATAAAATATTAATCTTTTTTAAATCCTAGAGAACATCAGTGTGATCATTTAAACATAAAAATTTATAGAGATAATAAAAGTGAGAAAGTGTTGGATCAATGCTAAAAATTCATTCAGCCAAGCATTCATATTCAAGAAAATAACTATAAATGTAAAAAATGTAAAAGAACTCTAAATAAAATGGCAAGCATTACTGAACACCAGAAAATTCATACTGGAGGTAAGCCCTATAAATTTAAAGAATATATTAAAACATCTAAAGACTCCTCAATTCTTTATCATAGTAGTGATAAACCCCTTGTATGTCAAAAATGTGGCAAAGATTTTAATCCAACTTCCACCCTTACTAAACATCATAAGACTCACTATGAAGAGAGACCAAACAAATGGAAGAAATGTGTCAAAATCTTCAATCCTTAGTAAATAGTACAGTATTCATACTGAAGAAAATCTCTGAAAATGTAATGAATGTGGTAAACAGTACAGTATTCATACAGAAGAAAAGCCCTGTAAATGTAATGAATGTGGCAAAGTATTTAATCAAAATTTGAACCTTATTGTTCACCAGAGAATTCATACTAGAGAGAAGTAATACAAATGTAAAGAATGTGGCAAAGCTTTTCCTTTTAGGTGAAACCTTACTGTTCACCAGAAAATCCATACTGGAGAGAAGACACCCAAATGTAAAGGGTGTGGCAAAGCTTTTAATAACATGTTGTCGCTTATTCAACACCAAACACTTCATCATGGAAAGAAACCCCACACATGTGAAGAATGTGGCAAAGCTTTTACTCAAAGATCACAACTTGCACAACAGAGAATTTATGCTGGAGATAAGCCATACAAGTGTAAAGAGTCTGGAATAACTTTTAATAACATATTTTCATTTATTCAACACAAGATATGTTATACTGGAGGGAAGACCCACACATGTGAAAAATGTGACAAAGCTTTTATTTGGAGGTCATGCCTTACAAAATCCTAGAGAACTCGTACTGAAAAGAAGACATTCAAATACAAAAATTGTAGAAAAGTTTTGATTCAAAGATCACACCATTCACAACACCAGAAAATTCATACTGGAGAAAAGTTGTACAAATATAAAGAATGTGGCAAAACTTTGATTCAAATTTCAAACTGTATTGATCACCAGAGAATTCTTACTGGAGAAAACTCTTAACAAATGTAAATAACATGGCAAAGCTTTGGCTTATAGGCAAAACCTTATTGTTTCCCATAGAATCCATACTGGAGAGGAGCCATACAAATGTAAAGAGTGTGGCAAAGCTTTTAATAACATGTCATCACTTATTCAACACCAGATACTTCATACTGGAGAAAAGCCCCACACATGTGAAGAATGTGGCAAGTTTTTATTGGAAGATCACACCTTACACAACACCAGAGAATTCATACTGGAGAGAAGACATACAAAAATAAAGAATGTGGCAATGTTTTTAATCATAGCTCAAACCTTATTATTCACCAGAGAATTCATACTGGAGAGAAGACATAGAAGTGTAAAGCATGTGGGAAAGCTTTTAATAACTGGTTGTCACTTACTCAACACCAGATACTTCATCCTGGAGAGAAGCCCCACACATGTGAAGAATGTCGCAAAACTTTTATTCAAAGATCACCCCTAAGACAACACCAGAGAATTTATGCTGGAGAGAAGCCATACAAATGTAAAGAGTCTGGAAAAACTTTAATAAAATACATTTTCTCTTACTTAGCACAAGATCCTGGAAGAGAAGACCTACACATGTGAAAAATGTGACAAAGCATTTATTTGAAGGTCACACCTTTCAAAACACCCGAGAAATCATACTGAAGGGAAGACATTCAAATGCAAAAAATGTCGAAAAGTTTTTATTCAAAGATCATACCTTACACAACAGCAGAAAATTCATACTGGAGAGAAGTTGTGGAGAGAATGTGGCAAAACTTTTAATCAAATTTCAAATCTTACTGATTACCAGAGAATCCATACTGGATAGAAGGCCTACAAATTTTAAGGATGTGGGAACATTTTTATTGAATATTCAAACCTTACTCAACACCAGAGAATTCATACTTGAGAGAATCCTGACAAGTATGTAAAAAGCATTCATTATGAGATCATACCTTATTGATCACCAGAGAATTCATACTGCAAACAAGGCCTACAATTGTAAACAAATAAATGTGGCAAAGATTTTAATTAAAGCTGTACATTTTCAAAGAACTGAAGTTATTATAATAGATTAAAACATACAAATGTAGAGAATGTGCAAAGCTTTTAATGGAAGATCATACCTTACCAATCGTCACAGATTTAGCTTTCAAGAGAAGCCCTGTACATGCCAAGAATATGTCAAAGTTTTATTCAAATGAAAAATATCATACTTTTAAACCTAATACACATAATACTTGTAGAAAACCCTCTAACATACATGCCTTACATATCAGCAATATATTTATTATTAACAAAAATGCTGACATGTGAGGTTAGCAAACTCATTATGCTCCATATATTTCTGAGACTCAAGGTAAACTCTTAGCTGTAAGAGTAAAGATCAAAAGCAAGTGACATATATCCAATATACAATGGCACAATCAGAAATACTTCTGATTTCTCAGTACAAATTAAAAATCCAGGAGGACTTGGAATGATGTGTTCCAACCTCTGAAAGAAAATGTCTACTTCCAAGATTAGATTATCCAGCAAACCTAACCTTCATAATCAAAAGGGAATTATAAATCTTCCAATGGAAGCAGAAACTAAAATAATATATGATTACAAAGCTGGCACTGCAGAAAATACTTAAATAATAAAAGCAGAAAGAATTGAAACCAAAGTCCAGAGCTCACAAATGGATGAATCTCACTTGAGTTAGCTCAGCAAATAACACAGTCAAACTAAACATTAGAAGTTAATCAAATAAACCACATTACATTGTTATATTGTGTGCATGCATGAGTATATAACAAAAACGTCATTATGTACAACTATAAAACACCAGTAAAAAGTGTAGAAAGAGAAAAAGAAGTAGTTAAAAGGCAGGAATCAATAAACAACTTTGTAGAATAACAATATAAATGATATTGACTTTCCAATTAAATCATAGAGACTGACAGAATGAATTCAAGTGTGACACCCAATTATATGTTGTGTATGAGAAACTCATATTACAGGCAAAGACAGCCACAGGCTGAAAGAGAAAGGGGAAAATTGAAAATGATATTCCTTGAAAACAGAGCTCCTAAATGAGCAGGAAAAACTATGCCCAAATATGACAAACCAGATTTTCAGCCAAAATTAATCAGAAAAAAAAAAAACAAAAAAGGTCACTTCATACTTGGAAAGGGAAAAATCCAACATGAAGATAGAATGATAATAAATATTTATGCTCTAAACTTTCATGCACCTAAGTACATAAAAAACACAGCTCAATGAATCATATAGATACCAACAAATAATACTGTGATTTCAACACATCTCTCCCACCCATAGCTAACAGCAATATAGACTCTTCAGACCTAAAAAATGTTATAAATCAAATGAACCTAACAGGTATCTATAGAATATGTCCTCTAAAATAGGCAAATTCACTTTCTTCCCAGTTTCTCATGAAATTGTCTCCAAAAAAGACCATATTTCAGGCTCCTATGCAACCAATAGCAAATGCAAAAAATTAAAAATTAAAAATTAATTCCATGCATTTTATATCACAATAAAAATGAAATTAGAAATTAACACCAAAAATAACAGAAACTATATAACACATGGAGATTGAACAATACAATTTGGAACAATGAAGGGGTTCTAAAAGAAATCAGGAATGAAACAAAAAAGATTTACAATAAAAAAAGAATCATGATGCAACACATCAGAAGCTCTGGAACACTATGAAGGCAGTTTAAGAGGAAAGTTTATCTCTGAGTGCTTACATTAAAAATTCAGTACCAGGATCAGTGGTTCACACCTGTAATCCCAGCAGCTCAGTACGCTGAGGAAGAGGATCCAAATAAAGTATCTTCAACTGTCCATAGCATTTCATCCAGTGACCCACTACAACAGAGGAAATGCTGGATAATGAATTCAGAAAATTGGTGGCTAAAATGATCAATGAACTAAAGGAAGATCTAAGAAACAAACTAAGAGAGAAAACAAGGTAAATGTGAAAATATTTGAATAAAGAGACAAAGTAGATGAAGGGGAAATAAAAGGAAGTGGGGATAAGAACAGGAAAAAGAATAGAATAAATCTAACATAATTTTCCCATGTACACTTATGAAAATACCTAAGTGAACCCCACACATTGTATCCATAAAGAAGAATGGGGTCCTAATAGAATAAGATACATCCTATGTTTGTATAATTTTATCAGAATGCAATTCTACTATCATGTATAACTGAGGAGAACCAATAAAATTTAACAAAGAAAATAAAGACAGAATTTTCTTTAAAAACAATCAGAATGTAAGGCATAATAAATCAAATAATTCATTTGACAGTATCACCAAGACTAGATTACACAGAAAACTGAATTTCAGGCCTCAAAGACAAAATACATATGAACTGGAATCCTCCGTAAACAACAACAAAAAATAAGATATAAAAGACCCTAATCAGAAAACACAAGAATTCTTGAAAAAAAGTAAGAGACCAAACTTAAGAGTCACTGGGCTTAAAGAAGACATGGAGATATATATTAATGTCATGAAGAACCTTTTCAATGAAACAACAGCAGAAAAATTTTCAAACCTTATGAATGAGATGGACATTCATATTCAGAAGACAATAGACAAGATGACAAAAGAACTCTCCAAGACACACCATCATCAAAATGGCCAACTTAGGAATAAGAATGGAATATTAAATACTGCAAGAGAAAAAAATATGAGATCACATTTAGAGGCAAACCAATAAGGCTCATGTAGTACTTTTTTACCTCAGACTCTAAAAGCCAGGGTTTAGAATGAGACAATCCCAGCTCTGAAGGAAGCAATTACCAGTCAAGATTTCTATATCCAGAAAGGCTATCATTCAGATTCATAGTAGAAATTAAAACTGTCAAAGATAGATAAACAAAAAAATTCATATCCATTATAATGGCACTACAGCAGTAAGCACAGAGGAAACCTAAAAAATAGAACCCTAGAGCCCTCAAATAGATGAAGCTCACAAGAAATGCATGTAAGAAATGAAAATTAAGACTGAGTTAAACACATAAAACAAACCAAAGTGACAGAAAACATTAAACTCCTCTCCATAATAACTCTGAATATAAAGGTTCTCAACTCTCCAATTAAAATAGATTGGCAGAATAGATTCAAAACCAAGATTGAACAATTGGCTGTCTATAAGAAATACATCTAACAGACAAAGGCATCCACTGGAAGTAAAAGGATAGAAAAAGATATTTCATGCCAATGGAGTCAAGAAAACAAGTGGGGGAAAGCTATTATCATGTCCAAAAAAGCAGATTTTCAAGTCAAAATTAGTGAGAGGAGACAGGAATGTCACTACATACTGCTAAAGGGAACAATCCAAGAGGAACAATAGGAAATATTGGTGCCAAAATGTCAGTGCAACTAATTACATGAAACAAATACTTCTTAATATTCAGTCTCAGATAGACCCCAATTCAACAATACTCAACAATTTCAATACACCCCTGTCACCAACAGAGAAGCCATCTGCATACAAAATCAATAGAGATACTTCTAGTTGACTGTCCCTGAGTTCAAACACCTTTAACCCCCCAAAATTCCCACTATCAATACAATCAAATCTAGATTATGTGCCCATTGCAAAATATACTCTACCACAGTTGTCTTTATGTACTAACCATATACCATGAGATAAAATAAGGGCAATGTTGTATGTATTTATTTCATTCTTTACCATTCCACCATCAACACTATCAAATTCCAGAACAGTTGTCTCACTCGTAAAAGAAACTCACGATGCATTAGTCATCACACTGTCATCTACTCTCATCCCCCAGAAACAACTCATCTACCTTTCATCTCTGTGAATTTGTATATTTTGAACAGTACTTATAAATTAAATCACATAACATGTGTCTTTGTTTCACAGTATGTGAACAAAATAGGGGCTCAATAAATATTTGCTGAACCAAAGGAAGAGCACTAAAAAAGAAAGAATTCATGGTCTAGGAAAAGATCACAAAATTTTAGAGGTTGGAGGAAATTTAAATGTCATCGAGTCCAACTACCTAATTTTCCTCACCCCAAGGTGAGGAAATCTAGATCCATGAAAATCCTTGACTAACCCAGAGGCAGGCAGGCAGTCATTTAGTGACAGCAGTGAGACTTAAAAATACAAAAAGTCTGATTCAAAATGTAGGAACTTTACAAGACTGACTCCCCAAACTAAAAGTTCCCTTTTGATTTCACTTCACCTAATATGATGCAGTGACCAGCACCTCCCTAGGTGTTGAGCTTACTTACTTGCTTGTGTCTAAATGTGGTTTTGTCTTTTTCTGCTGTTTTAGAATGAGCTTGCTTCAAGAAAAAGACACAAATCATTTTCTCAAAATAACCAGCCCCTTTCAATCTCTAATATTCTGTTGCTACTGTGCTTTTCCCTTTGAGTAGGTGTTTTGTGGAAATAAAAAGCACAGTGAAGAAGGGGATTACTCTATGTTTTCTTGATTTACATCTAAAATTACCTCTGCAATTACATAGGGGAAGATGGTCTTTTTTAAAATTGTGGAAATGAGACAAGCATGGAAAATAATAAATCTTTATTCTTAACTCAAGCTATACACAGAAATTTGCTATTTAGGTTTATTCTACACCTATATTCAAAAACTAAGACAATCAAACTTCTAAAGGAAAACAATATTTTCCTGACATTGGGTTGGGATAGGTAAAGATTTGTTATTTCACACAATGCATTAAACCAAAGCAGAAAATTGATAAATCAGAGCTAACTAAAATCTTGAACATCTATCTCATTATCAAAGATATCATTAAGACTGTAAATACATCAGCTATCAACTAATACAGAATCTATATACAGAATATACAAAGAAACCTTATAAATCAATAAGTGAAAGACATTTCAATGTTAAAATGAGCACAAGACTTGAACAAGTATTTCAAAAAAGACATTCTAATGATCAACACACATTCCAAGTGGTATTCAGAACACTACCAAAAATCCATTTTAAAACCACAGAGGGATGTTCAGCAAAATGGTTAATACATTTAAATGGTCATTATCAACTGTTGCTGAAGATATGGTGAAACTGGAACTCTCATGCATATTATTTTTAATTCATAATATTTTATATTTTTATAAAACTATAACATGCACTGACCCCAAGATACTCAAGAAAAATTAGTTCACTGCCCATGAGTGACAAGAATATTCCTGGCAGCATTATTCCTGATAATTAAAAATTGGACAAAATAAAAAATCCATCAACAGAAAAACAAAACATTTTGTCATATAATCATACAATGGATCATTATCAGCAATAAAAAATAAACTACTAGTACACAGAACAACACAGATGAGTCTCGCAAACATGCTGAGAGAAAAAAGCTAGACATAGGGTTGGGGTGCGACTCACAGTTAGAGCACATGCTTAGCATGCACCACATGCACCAGGCCCTGTCTTCAAGCCCCACAAGACACACACAGACAGAGCACACAGAAGGACCTGTGCCCGGTGCTCCAGGACTGCGCTGCCCAGCCGGGCAGGGACTCCTGCAGAGGGGATCCGCGCTGTGGGGAGGGGAAGTGAGGAGCCCGCAGGCCCTGAGACCTTGCAGGCAGCAGCACAGCACAAACCCGGCCTTTGAGGAGCTGCCTCACGACACCGCATGTTAGGAGCCAGAACCCTACAAGGCTCCAGGCAAGGAAGGATGCAGAGAATGTGGCTTCTGCTCCTGGAGCCACCACGCCGGGGCGCATGGGCAGAAGTTCCTCCTCACTGCCTGGCCAGGCACATGCATGGTGCCGAGGCTTCTACCTCGAGAGACAGCGCGGGGAGGAGCTGGGAAGGAAGAGGTTGGCCAAGGTGGAGCAGGAGGGGGAGGTAGAAAGTCAGGCAGGTAGAGAGAGCAAGTCAAAGGAAGACAGTGAAGAGGACAGTGAGAAGGAAATGGAGGAGAAGCAAGAAAACCAGGCAGAGGAAGACAACCAGGAGAGGCTGAGGCCGCAGGAGAAACTGAGGCATAAAGCAAATTTGACCCAGAAATAGAAATTAAAGCAGAGATTGACCAAGAGAAAGTGTCCAGACCATGGGCTTGATTTGAGCGCCTTTTGCCAGTAAGAAAGGCAACTCATCTGTGTCCAGTTATCAGTATTCACCAGGACCACCAGCTCTCCACTCTAAATGAAGCCTTCCAAGAACTAAGAGTAAATGTTCAACATTGAGAACCCAGGTCTATGGGTCAGGACACCTGGTTTCAATTGAGATGACCTAGCAGTAACTACATGGATTTATCCTTCAAAGCTAGACTCTTCAACTTGGTAGCTGGTTTTATTCATCCTTTTTGGTTGAACAACCTTGAGAATCACATGAATGTATGAACTTTAATCTGAGAAATAAATACAGTACATACAAAATCTAGTATATAATTTCTGAAAGGTCACAAGCCTCTTGTCTCTGGATCCCAGGCAAAGCATTCCTAGAAAGTTTTTGACCCCACTTTGGCCACTCTCCAAAGCAATGCCATTGTTAAAACTAGTACGTTGAGTGAGAGTTCTTGGTAAGGGGATCTCTGCCTACTCAGAAACAGGAAACCATGATTTTGTCAACTGAATTCAAGCAGTGGTTTCTCTGCAAGGAAGACTCCCTAGGGTAGTGATTTTCATAATTACTCTGTGCTTTGGATTGCTGCTTTCTGGTTCATCGTGTGTGAAACTCGGTAGGAGAGTAGAGGGCAAGGGCCAAATGGAGGTAGAAATGAAGTTTCTCAGGTTCTCCGTCTGGGCATTTGCTTATCTTGGACCCTGCTGGTACCCTGAGAATGATGTTTGGCAAGTAGTAGAATTGAGTAAATCTTTGATGAAGGAATGAATTTGCAAATTTATTTGTATTGTGAATGCTTACAAGAAGCAAGAGAAACTCTTGTTGTTAATCAAGTTGAGAAGTTTGTGTGATCAACATTTAGTGATCAGAACATTAGTACATGTTGTCATAGTATGATGACTTGCTCCCTAAGCCTTATAGTTGCTGGCACTGGGATAACAAAAATTGTTTTGCTAATGGGAATTGCACCCAGGGGAGCTTTACCACTAAGCCACACCCACAATTATTTTTTATTTTTTATTTTGAGACAGAGCCCTGCCAAGTTGCTGAGAGTCTTGCTAAGTTGCTGAGGCAGGCCTCTAACTTGTGATCCTCCTGCCTAAGCCTCCCAAGTCTCTAGGATTGCAGGCATGTGCCATTGCACCTAGCTGGATAACATATATTTTGATAATGAAGATCCCTTGAATTAAGATTTTTCCTTTCTTATTCCTCTTATTATTGTAATTCACACATTCAGAAAGTGTGTAAAAGCATGCACAGTAACAATTATAGGGCAAATAGTGATATACCTCCACCCAGGTAAGAAGCAGAATATTACTAGCAATATTGACACCACTCATGTCCTTTTCCAGTTACAACCATCTCTGTCCCCCATAGGTACACATTATCCTGACTTTGGGGTAGTTTCCTTGCTTATTTTTATACTTACACCAGGTATGTATGCATTCCTAAATTTACTTGAACTTCACGCTATTGATATTGTTTTTTTATTATGCATTCTTTTGAGTTTTGCTTCTTTTTAAAATGTTTGTAATATTCACCCATTGAATGTGATTCATTTTCATTATGTATTGAAGTCCATTTTATGAATATGCCACAAGTTACTTATTGACTTATTGTCATAGCTGAACATTTTTGGAACTTTGGACTATTACAGTGTAGGTATAAAATTCTCATTTATGTGTCCTGGTATATGGTTACTTGTATTTTTTTAAATGGACTGTGAATCTAGGAGTGAAATTGCTGGGTCAGAGACTATGCCTATTTTTAGTAGTACTGCATGTTCCCAACTGTTTTCCAAAGTGGTTGTACCAATTTGCACCATCATGAAGTGTATGAATTTCCAGTGCTCTATATCTTTACCACCACTTGCTGTTATAAAGCTTTTATTTCTTTTCAATCTCAAGGGTATTTAATGAATGGAATCTTATTGTGGTTTTCATTTGCATTTCTCTGGTTACTTATGACTGAGTATCTTTTTTATTTCCTATTTTTGTGAAGTACCCAGTCAGGTCTTTTGCACATTTTCTATTAGATTGTGTATTTTTTTTCCTCATTAATTTACAGGAGTTTTCCACGTATTTGTTTTTGATTTCTTTGTGTTTTATATGGGTTTTCAATATCTTATCATTGGCATTTTTCTTTTTATAAAAAAAATTGATCCTTGGACGATGATTTTAGCATGCTGATTTATCAATTCTTTTTGTTTATGGTTTGAGCTTTTTTGACCTTATTCCACTTAGTGTCAATTTCTGTTAAGTAGAATTAGGGGTCAATTTCATTTTTTACCCATACAGATAAGCAGTTGCTGTAGTAGTATTTATTGAAAAGAACACCTTTGGCCAGGGATATTGGTGCATACATGTAATCCCAGTGACTTCCAAGGCTGAGGCAGGAGATTTGTAAGTTCAAGGCCAGGAAGGGCAATTTAGCTGAACCTTGTCTTAAAAAAAAAAAGCCCTCTATATACTGATCTGCTGTGCCATCTGTTATCTATGAAGTGTTTGTGAGGATGTTTCTTGACTCTCCTCTATACTTTTGTAGTATATTCCTTTGTAAACTAGATGTTTTCTCAGTTAACCATAGCTTTTAATATCTGGCAGAGCAGATCCTTATACTTTGTTCTTCTACAAGAGTATCTTAGCCAGCCTTATTCTTTATATTTTGTAAGTAGTACTCTAAAATTTTTTTTCAGGATTTTGGGGCTATATTTTGAATATTGGATTGAATTTATAAACCAATATGGGAAGAATTAATACCACTACAATAAGAAGCATTCTGATCCATTTCTTTAGGTTTTATTGCCTACAATAATATTTTATAATCTTTTTCCTGAAAGATTCTTTACATTATGAAGTTTATTTTTAGATACTTCATAATTTTATGGTATTGTAAAAATGTTTTTAATATTTGTTTTCTAATTATTTATAGGAATTTGATTAACTTTTTCCTAGTGGCTTTTATATTAAACTATTTGCTAAATTCTCTTACATATTCTAGTGATTTATTTGTAGAATTATTCTACACGTGTGATTATATTATCTGGGAAGATGGCCAATTTTTTTTCTTTCCAAACATAATATCTGATATTTGATTTTTCTTGCCTCACTGTTCTGGATAGGATCTTCAGTACAATGATGAATAGGTGTAATATTGGATATTTGGACCTTGTTCCTTAACTAGGGATGATTTAAATTTCACAAATAAAAGTGATATATTTTACAGTTTTTAATAAACACATTTCATCAGATCAACAAGCTTCTCTTTTAGTCTAAGTTTGCTAAGTTTTTCTTAGATATTGATTATCAAATGAGTTTTCTGCATTTGTTGGGATGATCATTTGAATTTATACTTTCACTATGTTGATGTGATGAATTATATTAATTGAGTTAAGTTTGTGGTTAACTTAAAATCAGTAATATGCTCACATATCTCTGAAGCCTCTGTCCTTTTGCTTTTCCCACCTGCTATTGGTAACCACTTTTATTAATTCTGCTTTTTCAAATAGAGGTGTGTACATATGTATATGACCTTATTTCTATCTCTTCATGTTAATATGTTTTATACTTAAATCAACCTTGCATTTCTTGGATAAGAAAAATTGGGGTATGTCTTAAAAGTGTTTGTACTTTACTACATATAAATTATACCTAAATTAATATATATATATATATATATATACATATATATAAATTGTTTCAACCTCTCACAGAGCCTTTGTATTATATCAATCAAATTTTATGATTTCAGAAATCAAAGTGGAGAAATTTTAAAGTTCTTTAACTCATTAAAAATAGCAATAACAAATTTATTATATTTATTTTTGTCTTTATGAAAAATAACTATTTTCTAAAACAAAAAATAGTGAAGATTTGCCTATTGATATTCTCTTTAGTGAGCAGAGTGACATTACATTTTTGCAAATTTCTTTAATGTCTCCCTAATAAAAAAGACAACTGGATTCTCAAACCTACTTTTGCATCTAATTTGTTAAAAACTCTCATGTCATGCAACCTTTGAAAACTCTAGTTTACAATTGTACAAGATAGCAAGTGGAAAGATGATAGCTTAGAATTATTAAGAAAATAGCTTAGACCTCAAAACCCTCTTAAATAAGAGAAAAGGGGGATTAATATTTGTTGAACACTTTCTACACAAAACTCTATGCTATGTGCTTTCCATATACTTCTTTGCATCTTGCAAGAGATGTTATTTGTTTCTTTCTATCATAATTGACTGAAGGAAATTAGAGAATCACAGAGCTGTTACATACAGCTAAGATCCAGGTCTTTCCTGTATGTTTCTGTTGACCTTGAGCAAATTACTTAATTTTTTTCACCTGTAAAGTGGGAGTAATTGGTTTTCATTGTCTCTAGGCTGATGAAATAATGGATATTAAAGCTTCTAAAAAACTTAAAATCTCTGTCAACCTTAACATCTGGCATCCTTTCATAATCATGTGGGTGGTATACGCCTAGAGGCAGTATGCAGAATGTTTAAGAGCACAGAACTAGAACTCAGTTGTTTGAATGTAGTTCTGGGCCTTGTCATTTATCAACTGGTGACTTTGTGTAAATTTCCTAATCTCTTTGTACTCAGCTATAAAATGTGAATGTTGCTGTATATACCTCCTAGAAGGATTATACCTGTAACATTCTTAGAACAGTGATAAGCATTTGTAAGCTCAATGTGTTGACTTCTAATGTTTTTATGTTTATTTCACTCACTTAAATGAAGAATTTGAAAGCTGGAAATATAGTTTATAGCTTAACAATTGAAACAAGAGTTTCTCAGAACAGGAGTAGTTCAGTGGAAATAACTATGATTCGGTTTCTATTTAGGGCTAAATAATTTACACAGATCCAAGATGGAATAAGATAACACTATTTAGCATTATTTTAGCAGTCATTCAGTATGCAGTTTCTGTGCACACAGTCTTGAGTACTTCCAACACACCCATGGTAATGGATGCACAACAGTGGACTGTGCTTAATGCTACAGAACTGTAACTTTAAGATAGTTTAAACTAAATTTATTTTATGTGTCATACAATCTATTCTAATTCATCCTCTCAAAATGCCTATGAGGTATTATTTCTATTTTATAAGTGAGGAGATAGACTTAGAGGAATTTAAAAACTTGCCCAAAGTCCCAAAGTTAGCTTGCTGCAGAGATCTGAACACTTGTGCCGCTGTGCTCCTAAGAGGAGACCCTGTGGTTCCCTGACTCCTCTAAGGTGCAGTTAGAATGGATGAGGGGTATGAGGTTCAAAGACTGTCACAGATGTCATGAACTGAAAATGTGGGCTTGTTAGAAGCTGTGTAACAGCCATTTGTTTGGATGTAAAACTTCATTCCTTGATTTAGGAACATGACTATATTAATAAGGATAAATTTCACATGCCCTAGACATATACACCAATCACCGATTTATCTTTGTCATTCATTTTAATTTTAGAGGTCAGTTATGAGTTTTTCAAGTTTGGCAATGAAATATATTTTGATATTTTCTACTACCACTTAAGTTAATATTCCAGATGTTACATTTTACCTCTGAATTTTAGTTTTTCTGATTGCAGATGACAAGTACTATACATATTTGTTCTTCAGTAGACTTTTTAATTAGTATATCTTTGATTTTCCTTATTAATAAAAGAAGAAGGATCTAAAATGCTTCTTTTTTCCCATTGTATTTTGGTTATTATTTGTTTTGGGGGGCGGGTACTGAGGATTGAACTCAGGGACACTCAACCACTGAACCACATCCCCAAACCTATTTTGTATTTTATTTAGAGACAGTGTCTCACTGAGTAGCTTAGTGTCTCAATTTTGCTGAGGCTGGCTGTGAACTCCCAATCCTCCTACCTCAGCCTCTGGATCCACTGGGATTTCAGGCCTGCACCACCATACCTAGCTGATTATCATTTTAACATTTTATTTTCATAGTATTGCTATTTTTGAGGCAATACTTAGAAATAAGCACAGTAATGTATTTATCTTCTATTCTGCCAACATTCTGATAAAGGAATTTCTTGAACAGTCGAAATTGTCTTCTGTGATAGAGATACTTTTTGTTTTTGGTATTGGGGATTAAACTTAGGAGCACTTTGCCACTAAACCAAATCCCAGTCTTATTTTGTAT
This sequence comes from Sciurus carolinensis, assembly GCF_902686445.1. NCBI lineage: Eukaryota > Metazoa > Chordata > Mammalia > Rodentia > Sciuridae > Sciurus > Sciurus carolinensis. Next base: position 1,609,958 of record NW_025920144.1, read on the forward strand.
TTTATTTACAGACAAGGTCAAACTGAGTTGCTTAGCATGTTGATTTTGCTGAGACTGGCTTGGAACTCCTGATCCTCCTGCCTCAGCCTCCTGAGCCACTGAGATTAGAGATGTGGACGACTGTGCCCAGCTGAGATACATGTTTTAAACCAATGTAGTCTATCTTGACTTTTCTTCACACCAGTATTTGAGAAACGATAAATGGTTAAGTTTAGAGATTACAATTTCTTAACATACCTAAAAATTGATAATTATGAATATTAACTTATTATCTTGAAGGTTTTTATAATGGACTTTAATTATCAACTGATTAAAGATTTGATTAAGTTGATAGTGTCAAAATATTTGACTGGGGTTGTCTCTGAGAGGAGTACAATAGCACTTTGCCCTTGATCCTAACATTATTGTCAATAGTTTATATTATTAATAATAATAATGTTTATTATATAATTAAAATGTGCCACACACCATGTTTTATATAATTTGTTTTATTGTATAATTCTGAAATAGATACAAATACTATTCCAAGTTTTTACAGATAAGGGAATTGAGGCACACAGAATTTAAGCTAATTTGCTCAAGATGTTGTTGCTATTATATAGTACCAATATTTGAATTGGCTCTGGAGCCCTCACTAATCTTCACAAGATACAAAATTAGAAAGAATAGTCAACCTGAGCCAGAAGCAATTACAATTCAAAATATTTTGGTAGGTAAGCAAATGAAAGACTATTAATAGGATTATTAATACAATGTGATAGTATTGAAGTTTTGTCTGTGGTTCAACACAAAGCCCATTAGGAATGCAGCTTTAAAAAGCAAATTAAATAGCCAGTTGCAGTGGTGCACTCCTGAAATCCCAGCCCTGAATCAGAATCCAGGACACTAAGTCTCTAATGATCTTCGCTGGTTGGCAACATCTCTCATATGTTGCTATAACTCATTGCTGGAGGAATTAAGCATTCTTGTGTGATTCTGCTGGGAGAAGACTCTGGAAGCCTGCAGCTGGTTTCCTCTGAGCTTCATCCCCTATGACTTTTTTCCTTTGCTGATTTTGGATTGTGTTTTTCAGTGTAATAAATCTTAGCAAAGAGGGTGACTATATTTTGAGTCCTCTGTGTTCTAGCAAATCATTGAACCTGGAAGTGGTCTTGCGACCCCTGATGTACATAGATAGATTGGTGATATTCTTGTTTGTGAGAAGGCAGAATTAAGAGCAGTAGATGGGGATTAGAAGAAATAGTTGATTGACTGTAAGGATAATTTTTTGCCACTTAATCTTTCTTCAGTAGTGGATCAGGCTGCTTTGGGGTAGCAGATTGCTCGACTGTTTAAAATGTCCTAGCAAACTGGGCAAGGGATACACCAGAAGTAATGTGCACATTGAGTACAAGAAGAGTGGCTCAATGTTTTGGATGTTTTACTTTAAAAATCTGATTACACAAACAATATCTAAACAGGTTCTCATGATATGAAAATCAAATAGTGCACAGTTTTTAAAAGCCCCCCTTGGTTGCTTGATTCCTTAAGCCTATCAGTCCCCTTTCTGGACATAGGAATTTCTTGTATAGAATTCAGTGTGAGAAGAGACAGAAAAACACTATTTTAGTATACCATGTAATTAATAGTCATGATCATGGCTTGGGTCATCAGTAAAGATTGATGCCATCAGTATGCTTTTTAAAGACAGCAGAAAGATCACAGCTTAGGTAGCATCTCTTCTAGGAAGCACACCATGAGGGTTTTCCCATTCCAAACCCATCACCCTGGTCCTCCTGGAAAGTATTTTCATAGCATGTTCTCTTGCATGCCATAATACACAGCACTGTAGAAGTCCATTGTTCAGTTTCTGCCTACCCTATGAAACCTGTTAACTTCCACAATGGCAGGGATATATTTTGTTTACTGTGTTTACTTAGAAATTGGATACATTGAATGAAAATATGTAAACTAACCCAGAGGTATAATTTTTCATCAGAAAAAGTGATAATGTTAAAAATGTCTTGTGGTTTTTCAGATAGACAAGACAACTGGCTCTTTCCTAAGCCTTGAGCAGTCACCCCTACATCCTCATCTCCACGCTTAGTGGTCTGGCTTTTGCTGACTGCCAATAGCAGAGGTCCAGGCTGAACTGAAGCTCCAGTGCCCTGACCAAGGGGCCTTCCAAGGGACCTTCCTCTCTCCATACACCTACCACCTCCGTTCTTTCTCTCTGTTACAAACCCTATTCCCCAGCCATGCTGTAGTTTCTGCCCACGGTCATGAATGGACAGCCCTTCCAGGGACATCTCCAGGTGCCTCAAAGTAGTCCTGGATTAGACGAGCTGTCAGTCACTTCCAGGGTTATAGTTCAGGAAAAGTGTGCCTCCCCGATACCACAGCCACACTAGCCCTACCTCTAGTTGTTTTGTGATGAATTTTTTTAATTGAAAAAATAACGGGGTTCAACAATTTAACCAAAAGGAATTGAAGCCATTAGGGAGGAAGGTTGTTTTTGTTTTGGGAGAGAGGCACCCAAACCTTCCACATGGGTCTCTTCCTGATCCTTTTGACTTCTCTCCTCTCATGAGAACGTTCTTTGTTTTGCCTAAAATGTGCGGGTTCATACTGTCATCTCTGTCCTTCAGGAAGGGCTTGATTCCCGCCTTTGCTGGTGAGCAGCCTGCTATCCCATCCCCTGGGCATTGTTAAGCCCCAGCTGTGTCACAGCATGCTCCTCCTCCATCATGCCCCAGAGTTACCCAGAGGACACCATGATGTCTCACCTGGTCCTGCACATCTGAGAACACTCAACACAGGCTGGCTTGCAACAACAGCTGGTAAATTTGTTTAGGCTTCAAAATTCTTGCTTTCCACATAATGTAGATCAAAATTTGAAACTTGAGAGAAGTCTCTTGCTATGAGATTGCCTCTGCAAGAGTGGATCCAGAGCTGCACTTCAATGCAGGTGCTGTAAAGCTGCTGCTTCTTGCTGAATTACCTTTATCCAAGTCAATTCCTCTCCAGCCATCAGATGATTGGGGGCAGTCACTCCATCTAATCTGACATGTGGCCTCCACTCCAGGAAGAGAAGCAGATATGGGTGAATGAGAAGAGGAGAAAGGACAGTGAGAAGAACTTACCTTGAGCACTCTTTAGTGAATTTGGCCATACCTTGGCATGGACTTACTAAAATGCCTCTAAATGCCTGCCGTGCTGGTCCTTTTCTGTCCAGCCATTTCCCATGGGGCCTCAGCTGCTATAAGGGGGCTTTCAGACTTCCTCCCTGCATGTGTAGGGATTGTTTACTCTGTCCCAGGACAGATCCTCCCATGTTGTTTTCACAGGCATCCAGAACCCAATCACACAAGTTTGCATGTTATGTCTAATCAGATGCTGACATTGTCTGACAGAGCTAACTCATGGGAGAGGGCAGGAGGAGGTGGGTTGGGGCCAGTGTGCTCCTGCAGCTGAGGGCACCAGCAGGCTCTCCTTCCTGTCCTTACCTGCCAGTTGCCCGAGCCCCAGTGTTACATGCCTCCCATGTCCATGGGTGGGAGATGGATTCACAGCCACACCACAGGAGGGACCCCATTCTCCTCAGGTGGGTCCAGTCCACCTGTAACTGCTGCCCCTGCACCAGCCTGGAGTCACCACCATTCAGTCCATCCCTGTGAAAAAGCCAATGGTCTCCTCAGTGATCCTGCCCATGTTCCCCAGACCAGGAGGTCTCGAGGGACAGAGAGCTCTGGACCACACACAAGTGGGGGCAGGTTCTCCCCCATACATTCAATCCTCATTGTCAGAAAAAACTGCTTCAATTTCCCCAGAGACTCACAGACCTCACGTGGAGAAGTCTCGTGACATCCGGAGTCTCCCATGATTTCATAGGTAGAAGACAAACTGCCAAGCCAGTTTCCAGGCTGGTGTCATCTGTGCCAACCCCCACGTGGCCCACACTATTTGCATTCATCTTCAAAAGTCATAAAAAGTGAACATGAAAATAGGTATAAATGAAGTTTGTCTACCTAAAAGCCACCAAACTTCTTGATTCCCATCATTGTTTCCAAAAAGAAAACAGAAAGAAAGAAAAAAAAAAACCAAAGAGCTGCCAGACCTTGACTACTCCTGTATCTCTGATCATCTCAAGTCTGAGAGACCAAGTGAGTGACCTTACTGAGCACTGCATGTCCACGCTCTCCATGATTTACCAGTGAAGTGAAGCACCCCACCCTTCCTGGAGGGCTCCCTGCTGATGAGGATGACACTGTCCCATTTGTGAGGGAAGTCTTCCTTCCTAAGAGCTGTACTCTCACATATGTTGGAGGAGACCCCCCACCATCATCCGAGGGCAGGAAGTGGCCTTGCTCAGCGGGTGAATGGCATTCCACAGACCTAGCAATGGAGAAACAAACTGCTTCTTCCCATTACACCTCCACAGTGCATCTCTGTATGTCTTTATGATCTTGCTGGTCACTTAAAGGCCCTCAAGAATAGGTGCCCAAAGTCAGAACCCTTCCTTTCTGGACATGTGTTTTGAAGTACCCTTCTACTCTTCAAATTCTGAACATTTTGTACATTTTAACTGTGTAGCAGTCCAACTACAACAAGAAAATTTTGATCAACTATTACTTCTTGAAATATTTTTTACACTTAACCTAATAATGGTGAACTTACATTCCTACCTGACCAGAAATCTTTCTAAGGAATATATAAATATATATAATATTGAATGAATCATCAAACTGTTCCTGTAAGTTAGGCATTACTACTGTCCCCATTTTACATATGGAAAGCTGAGGCAGAGACATGTTAGTGTCCCAGGCCACAGCAATGGCAGAGGTGGAGCTAGAACCCAGGCTGTCCCCTCCTGTTCACATCCACTAACTGATTTTTATTCCTACTTTCAATTATGAGCTTCCTTCACTACTTACCATGTTATTCTGATTATTTTCAGAATTTGAATTCTTAAGAGGCAGTGGGGCACACCTATAATCCCAGTGGTTCAGGAAGCTGAGGCAGGAAGATCGTGAGTTCAAAACAAGTCTCAGCAACTGAGTGAGGCCTTAAGCAACCTAGGGAGACCCTGTCTCTAAATAAAATATAAAAAAGGGCTGGGGATATGGCTCGGTGGTTAAGTGCCCCTGTTACCCCCCCAAAAATGGGCAAGGACACATTTTGAAAAATTTAAAAACCAATATGCAAATAGTTTATATTTATATTCAGTGACTTCATTTTCATTTTTCCTTCTCTAATATTTATATGGTGAATGATTAGTTAAATAATTTTTAAAAGAAAAATACAAATATAACAATAGAGATGTTTCAGAATGTGTGGTCATAATCTTAAACTATTAAAATGTGAACTATCCCAAAGAACCAAATTCCTTTCAAAGGCAAAATAGTATAGGAAATAACTCTAGGCAGCTCCCAGCCAGGCCATGGCCTGGTGGCCAATCCCTAGGGCCTGTTTTCCTAACTACTGTGAGCTTGCTGAGGGCAGAGAGAGGGAATCCTTAGCTTCACTTCTGTTTGTAAACCCAGCATTTCTTGCATTAGTAAGAGCTGGTGACTGAACACTCTGCTGTTTCTGGCTCATTACAGCTGAAAGGAGAGTTTTCCAGCACTCACAGCAGTGGAGCTCCCCTTCTGATAAAACTTGGGGCATTTTCTCCATCTTTACTGCTTCAGACACTTTGCTTCCATGAACTAGGTTTCAAGTTTCTTCCAATTTACTCAGGGTGAAAAAGTCACTCAGAAGCAGTCCCACACATGGACTTCATAATCAATGGGGCTGGCCTTGGTACATGCAATTGGCCTTCCTCTCTACATTGCTCTTTTCTTAATACCACCTCAATTTCTCTTCCCATCTTCAACCCACACAAGTACATTTCCCAGGTGCTGTCACAGCTGTCCCCCATGAAACCAGAGCTTCTCAAGGGGGGACTGGGCTGATGGAAAGGTCCAGCCTGACCACTGCTCACCACATGAGTCCTCAAGTGCTCTGAGGCTCCCTCAGTCACTTTGCACACAGTCCTGTTCCCTAGACTGTACCTGGGTGTCAGGAGTGCTGCTGTTCTTCCCCTTTGTCCCCTCTGCCTTCAACATGGCTGTGATCTCACCAGGCCTGACCACCCTGAAATCTTACCCCCTCCCCATCTTTAGAGAACATACTGATCCTCCAGTCCTGGAACCCCAGCAGTCCTGCTGACCTGCACCCTCTAGGAACTGGCCCTTGCATCAGATGCACCCCAACCCCAGACCTTTAGGTGGCTATTCTTGCACTGGGTGGACTGCATCTGGGCTCTCCCTTGAGGGCACTGAGCCAAAGTCCAAACCTAGGGCTGGGGTTGTAGCTCAGTGGTAGAGCACTGGTCTAGCACGTGTGAGGTACTGGGTTCCATCCTCAGCACCACATATAAAATAAATAAATAAAATAAGGGTATTGTGTCCATCTATGACTAAAAGTTATTTTAAAAAGAAAAAAAAAAAGTCCAGACCTAGAAGATGCTTGTGTCTTCTTAGTAAGTTGTCCCCTGAGCTTCCTTTAGCTACTATGTCCTCTTCATAAGTTCAGGAATATATCAATTACATAAAACCAGCAATTTTTAAGGTTTTTCATTTTTATTAAATTCATATTTGCTAAGAATGTACTTAGTTTTTCTTTTTCTTTTGTCTTCACCTCCAGTCTCCTGATGTGAGAAGCCAACACTCACTGTGCCCGCTGTCACCATGCTCATCACAGACCCCCCTTTGCTTTTGCATTTCATTCTTTATTGACTTTGCAGTTCTCATGTAAAACCAGTCCGTGCCATCTTCCAATGCCCCATGTCAGGATCTGTAGAGCAATCAGCAGGATGTCCACGTAGGCCTCCAGAGTAATTCATGTAAAACAGCAGCTGCCCTCCAGTTGAGTTCCACTCACCTCCACACACAGATGTAATGTTTCTCAGCCATGCTCTTCAACCTGATCACCTGCAAGGAAAAGGACCAAGTGAGGTGGAATCAAAGAATCCCTCATCAGTTTCTCACCCAACAACATCAAATTTACATTTTCCCAAGTCAAATTAAGTACTGGGGCTACTAAATTAGAAAATGCCTATCAAGAAAAACTCAAATTATCTTCTCTCTGGCCCATATAAGTCCTTTGGGGAACTGTCTTCAGACAGTTGTGCTATCACAGCTGATCCCATAGGGCTAGGCACACTTGCTGGACTGCTCTAGACAGAGTGGCTGTCTGTCACTGAAGTTTCAGGAGAAGGAGGCATGGGTCTGTGTGCCGTGATGCCTGGAGAGATGCTGCTCATACTACCTGACTTGATGACCCTTGGGCACGGGTCTCCCAGTCCTGAATGGCACATGTGTCTCTCCTGCACCTTCTCATCCTCCCAGATGAGACAGCTGGACCTAGCTTAGCCATGAAGTGCATCAGCATGTGAGAGCCCTTGATGCTGCTCTCCTGGGGGCCAAACCAGAGAGCAGACCAAGGAAAGAGAGTCCCCTGACCCCAAAGGCCTGGAGAACCTCACATCCCATCCCAGACCTGGTGACCTCGAGAGAGATCTCGAACTGAATTGACCTACTGCCAGTGCACTTGTTCACTTCAACACTGTAAACTGGCAGGTGCAGAAGCAGGACTGGGAAAGGAGGAGGCAAAGCAGGAGAACAGGCGTTGTGAGGCAAGAGTGAGACTGCACAGGACAGAGGGGTTTAGAAGAGATGATAACTAATGGTCATCACTGACGTGATGCTGTGGAGGAACAGGCTAGGTGATGTCCGGGGACTCGTGGAATGTCTGCTTCAGCTCCACCTGTCACCAGCTCCTTCCCCACAGCTCACAATTCCACCCATCTCTCTACCTACCAGGACCACCTGGTCAAAACCCCAGATGGCAATGTATGGGCATCAAGTTAAACTCTATGAAATTTCACCTGTAATCTGAGAAAGAGAGGGAGAGAGAGAGAGAGAGAGAGAGAGAGAGAGAGAGAGAGAGAGAAGAAAAAGGAGGAGTAGGAGGGGGAAGAGAAAGAGGGAGGGAGGAAGGAAGGAAGGAATGAAGGGGAAAAAGGGAGGGAAGGAGGGAGGAGAGAAAGCCAAGAAAGGTGGCTATGAATACTTTATGATTACTCTTTATATAAAAGGAAAATACCAATGACTACTTGGACATATTCGTAGCACAGGCAGACCAATTTTTTTAAAAAAAATTCTGATTCATTGTACACAAATGGGGTATGAATTTAATTTCTCTGGTTGTACAGGAGTGGAGTCACACTGTTTGGAGTGCGGCCACTCTGGAAAGCGGTGTGGAGAGTCCTTAGAAAACTTGGAATGGAACCACCCTTTGACCCAGCTATCCCACTCCTTGTCCTATACCCAAAGGACTTAAAATCAGCATACTACAGTGACACAGTCACCTCAATGCCTATATGAGCTCAATTCACAATAACTAGATTGTGGAACCAACCCAGACTAATTTTTTTATCAGTTGATATTTGAAATGCTAAGTGAAGACAATGAAGCTGTTTCCATCACTTGATTCATTCACCAAAGTGGGAAAAGGTGAGATGTTTAACTTCTGATGTAGAAACTTGGTTCTTTTGACGTATTTAATCAAGAGTTTAAAGTGCATAATATCTTATAATTAATGAATTGAATTTGTATGCGTGTGGTGCCAGAAATTGAACCCAGGGCCTTGTACTTGTGAGTCAAACACTCTACCAACTGAGTGATACCCCAGCCCATGAATTGAGTTTTTAATCACAAAGTAGTAGGTTTTATTGACTCTTTTATGATTTAAAACAATTAGAATCAAGTCTTCAAATGCAAGCATTTCATTTGAAAACAAAGTGAGAGGCAGGGTGGCTCTGCTGAGGTCACAATGTGCTAGGACTCCTCACTGGGTCTTCGTGTCTCCTTAGCCTAGGCGCCCGCAGTGGCGGTGCTCAGCCGGCTCCTGAGCTGTGAGGGCGCCTCTCTGGGGCTGACCAAGGCCAGAGAAGGCTGCTCTGCTTGGGAAGAAGTGTGCAGAGAGCGCGGGTGGGAGCTGGGGTTGCATACAGAGCGGCACTCTCTAGGGCCAGCGTAGGATCCAGGTTAGCGTTGGCTGGTGAGCAGTGCATTCCGGGGCAGTTGATTGCTTCCTCTCTGGGCTTGATGGGAGGCTGAATCAAGAGCATGGACCACCCTTTCTCTCTTCATGTAATCCTTGGCCACGATAGCAGATGCATTTTTGTTGAGGTATTTTGAGGATGAATGTTTTCAAGTCATTTTGAAATTTCTAAACACTACATACATGGGATGCATCCTGCTTTCAACCTGGAGTTTACCTCTGTGGCTTGGATTCATCACAGGAGCATTTGCCTTCAATCTCAGTGTTAACTAGAAATCAAGTAAAAACATGAGGAGACTGGTTTACTGCAAGGTGATTCTGGCCACTTCACTGATGTGGGTCCTTGTGGATGTCTTCTTTCTGCTGTACTTCAGTGAACATAACAAGTGTGATGACAAGAAGGAGAGGTCCCTGTTGTCTGCACTGAGGGCTGTTATTTCAAGAAACCAGGAAGACCCAGGAGAAATGGGAAAGGCTGTGCTGATTCCTAAGGATGACCAGGAGAAAATGAAAGAGCTGTTCAAAATTAATCAGTTTAACCTCATGGTCTGTGATTTGACTGCCCTTAATAGAAGTCTGCCAGATGTAAGATGGAAGGATGCAAGACAAAAGTCTACCCTGAAGAACTTCCAGATACAAGGGTAGTCATTGTGCTTCATCATGAAGCTTGGAGCACTCCCCTTAGAACTGTTTAGTGTTGTAAATCACTCCCCACACTACCTGCTCTCTGAGGTCATCTTGGTAGATGATGCCAGTGAAAGCAATGGTCTCAAGTTGTCATTATAGAGTTATGTGAAAAATTTAGAAGTAACAGTAAAAATTATCAGGATAGAAGAGCACTTGGGATTAATAGGAGCCCATCTTCCAGGAGCAGCTGCTTCAAAAGAGCAGGTCGTGACTTTTCTGGATGCACATTGTGAATGTGCTTTAGGGTGGCTGGAGCCCTTGATGGCAAGAATCAAGGAAGACAGGAAGAGTCATATGCCACATCATTGATGCAATGAGTGATGAGGCCTTGAATACATGGCTGGGTCAGATATGACTACAGGGGTTTTAACTGGAAATTAAATTTCTGCTGGTATCTTGTTCCCCAATGAGAAATGGATAGGAGGAAAGGAGACAGAACATTACCTGTCATGACCCCTACTATGGCTGGTGACCTATTTTCTGTTGATAGAATTGAACCAATACAAAGTCAATAGTAGAAAGAATGCTACCAATGAAAACCATTCAAGCTTTTACTAACCTTCAGAAAATGTTTGTCTTTTCATTATAAAAGAGTGTAGGTGGAGGGGTGGTTGCATGTAGTCAAAATGATGAACACTTTATATAAGAGCTTTTATAGTAAAAGAGATAGGAATTTATGAATCAGAAATGGAAATGGATATCTGAGGTGGAGAGAATCTTGAAATGTCTTTTAGGATTTGGCAATGTAGATACTCTACAAAAAGAAGAATAAAATTATGGCATTTATAGGTAAGTGGATGGAATTGGAGAATATCATGCTAAGTAAAATAAGCCAATTCTACAACACCAAAGGCTGAATGTTTTCCCTGATAAGTGGATGATGATACATAATGGGAGTTGGCAGTGGAGGTTCAGAGAAGAATGGAGGAACTTTGAATTATGTAGAGGGAAATGAGATGGGGGGAGATATGAAAGATGGTGGAATGAGACAGACATCAGTGCCCTATGTACATGTATGATTACACAAATGGTATGAATCTTCATCATGTGCAACCATAGAAATGAAATGATGTACCCCATTTGTGTACAATGAATCAAAATACAATCCGTAAACATAAAAAATAAAAAAAACTTCACTGCTATGCCATCATATCTAACATTTTCCTCACTAGGGAAATGAAAATATACATTCATTAAACTTTTATTTTAATTGAACTGCTAGATATCAATCACTACAAGTTACGACCCAAGGAACAGAGTCATAAGTAGGGAAGCTTTACAGGCTCTTCATATTAGCACACTTTGTATACAAAATACGTAAGCAGTAGATAAAAAAGAAGAAAAATCGGTCAGTGAGGTTCTTACTAATAAGTTTCTGTATTTGACATTATTTTAAGTGCCCATTAAGTTGCTTCACCCTAGTGTTTTATTCATAATAAATGTATTAACCAGTTTAAAAAAATTGGGGGCTGGGAGTGGGGCAGAGGATGGAAGCCATGTCTTCTGGATTAGAAGATTCCATTTTTGTGGCCCTCATTTTACTATAATGGCTCTTATATAAAGTGTTCCTCATTTTGGCTACATGCAACTTCCCCCTCCACCCACCTCTTAAATAAAGAGACAAATACTTTCTGAAGCTTAGTAAAAGCTTGAATGGTTTTCATCAGTAGCATTCTTCCTTCTATTGACTTTGTATTGGTTCAATTCTAGAGAAGGAATCTACAAACTGGAGCATTTCAGATTTACTCCTAAAAACGTAGACATTCACACTTGGAGGTCTCTGGGGATTCCTGAATTTTCTAAAATCGTAAGCAAAAGTTTGAATGTCAGGGCATTTCTTAGAGGATAGACTCTGTAGTGGACAACAAATTTAGAAAGGCAGATCTGACCCCCCAGAGGCCGTGAATCACTACCTTAAATTGATCATGGCCTTTCAGATCAGCTGAGGCCTGACAACAACCCCATTTCCCATTTCTTACTCTTCTTTCCCTTCATTTTCTTATTGTCCTGACTAAAATGCCCCTGTACTACATTGTTCCTTAAGATTTAAAAGTTTAAACTCTTAAGAATCCTTTTTATTTTTGGTGGGGGGTGCATTGTAATTTTAATAGACTCACTATGCAATATTTGCACATGAACATAACATGATTAGATCATTCGCATTCCCCTGTGTGTCCCCTTTCCCACTCCACTCTCCTGAACCACTTACCTTACTGTACTGATCTCCCTTCTACTATTGCTATCATTATTATTTTAATTAGTACATCATAATTGCATATATAAGCCAGATTCACTGTGGTATAGTCAGACATGGACATAGCACACTTTGATAGACTTCATTCCTCAGCACTTCCCCATTTTTCCTCTACCCCCTTGATCTTCCTTAACTCTATTAGTCTCCCTTCTATTTTCATGAGATCTCCTTTTTTAAATTCCTTTTTATTTTCTCCCTCTTTTTTTCTTTAGCGTCCACTTAGAAGACATTTGATGCTTGACTTTCTGAGTCTGGCTTATTTCACTTGGCATGATGTTCTCCAGGTCCATCCATTTACCAGCAAATGACATAATTACATTCTTCTTTATACCTGAGTAAAACCCCACTCTCTTTATATATCACATTTTCTTTATTCATTCTTCTATTGACAGGCAGCTTGGCTGATTCTGTAACTTGTCTGTTGTTACGTGCACTACTGTGGACATTGATATACATGTATCACCATAGTTTGATGATTTTAGTTCTCTAGGTTAAATATTGAACAGTGGGATAACTCGGTTATATGGAGATTCCTAGTCATTTGAGGAAACTCCATACAGCTTTCCAAGGTGGTCATACTAATTTGCGGTCCCACCAATAATGTATAAGTTTGCATTTTCTCCAAGTCCTTGCCAAAAATGACTGAGATTTGTGTTCTTTATGATTGCTATTCTAATTGGAGAGAGATGAAATTTCAGCACAGCTGTGATATGCATTTCCCTGATCACTAAGGATGTTTAAATGTTGTCATATATTTGTTGACTATTTGCATTTCTTCTTTGAGAAATGTCTGTTTAGATCATTTGCCAATTTATTGATTGGGATATTTGAGAGTATTTTTTGGTTTGTTTTAAGGTTTTTGGGTTCCTTATATAATTTGTATATTAATGCCCTTTCAGAGGAGTAACTGAAAAATATTCTTTTATATATCTCTTACTTTTTGATTTGTTAATCAAAAGGCATATGTCAGCTAGTAAATGGTTAATGATAAATTTTTTAAAAATATAATAACTTCATTTAAACCGAATTTGAAATATTTCAGTAGCACTTTAAATGATTGAAAGCTTATTATTGTCCCAGTGAAAGTACAAGAAAATCTAAACCTGCACAAATTTCATGCTAGGGAAGAATTTTCAGACTATTCAGATGGTTTGGATACATATTATTATAGTGCCTAACAAATAAAAAACATAAAATATAAAACAATCCAAACCAGAAGGCAATGAAAACATTCAATCTTTCTTTCAAACATATTTGCCCATAGTATAGAAAATTAAAACCATGATTGAATTTACAAAGCATTCCTTATTTCAAAACAACCTCTTCCATGTTCTTTCTCATTTGAGCTAATGCAACTCCAACCTTCTAGATGCTCAGGTGAGAAATCTAAGATTACTTTTGGCTTCTCTCTTTCTCATTTTTCTATTATCAAATTCATTTGATGCTACCTTTGAAATACAACCAGAAATCAATGTTTTCCAACCAGGTTCACTGTGGGTCACTGATTCCAAACTTTTTATTTGCAACATGCTTATAATTTGGTTCCCCACTTTTGCCACTTCTTGCCTCAATCTTTTCTCAAAGTGATTCTGACATAGTGATTCTGTTAAATATCCATGATTGTGTCACTTCTTTGTACCCAGTCTTCCAATGATTTTTCATTTCTCCTCAGCAGACTTCAAGGTACTCATGACAACAGCCCTCTCTACAGACCCTCGCATCCCTCCTGACACATGAACACACCCTCCCTCTAACACACACACACACTCATCTGACTGTTTCTCATTTCTTACATCTGACTTTTAACTTCCTCTAACTGGTCACCAAGCAAGTTTCTCTGTTAGTGTAGTGTTCCCTCTGGGGGACAGAGCTCTTACTCTCTTTAGATCTCTGTTCAAATATGACCTCATCAGTAAGGCACACCGTGGTCCTGCTGCCCACTCTATCTCTGTACCTCTGACAAGCTATTTAGTTTCTCTCTTCTGTCTGCCCTTCCTCCTCTCCCAGTTCCCCACTCCCATCATACACACTAGAGTATGTTTTGTTTGCCTTTTTATTTTTGTTTTTGCTTGTTTGTTTATGGCTGCACTTGGGGATAAAGCCCAGGGCCTCACCCATGTTGGGTAAGTGCTATTAATAAGCTACACCCCCAGCCCAGTAAGTTCATTTTAAAGGTAGTATATTTGTCAGTTTTGGTCACTGGGTATCCTCGTTATCTGGGATAGTTCTTAGCACATACTAAGCACTCTTTAAGTATTTATTGAACTAATGAACTGAAAAGTGTGTGCTAAAGTGGCTAAGTGCTACTGTGTAAATTTTTTTGTATGTTCAATTTTAAAGTGCAGTAATGTATTTATTATTTATATAAGATTTGCATAACTTTGTCTCCAAATGATAATTTTCTTCCTAATATCCTGCATATTAACATATGGAATACATGTTGTTCTCTGTAATAAAATATCCTGCCTTGTAGAAATTAAATATGACATTTTATATAAATACTGCTATATTATATAAATTGCTTCATTAAGCTAAAATAATTTTAATTTTAATTTGCTGGATGTGTTCAACAAACCCCTGAAGGTCTTAAGATTTTCAATTTTATAGGGAGGATATTACATTTTCTCATAATACAAATTCTTATGTATTTTCATGATCTCATAATAGCTATTACTAAATTTATTTTGTAAGTGCAAGTTTATGAAGAAAAACAATTACAGAAAACTTAAAAACTTTACAAATGATCTGTCCTTAGATTCTGTGTTTCTAGATAATAAGACTGAGACTCAAAGAGGTAACAGTTTGCATAGAGAAACTGTTACCTAACAGTTAATGGTTAAAATGTGTTTAATCTGCCTGATGTTGTAACTATACAGAAGGGTTTTTTCCAGTCCATTGACATCAGGTAAAACTGTGTTCTTACCTTGAATAGGGAAGTGCATGTGTACTTTAAATATATTAACACCCATTATCTTGTATGAAAACTTCCAATTGCATTAGTAAGACATAGAAAATACATAAAGCTATATTAGTGAAATTACAAAAGGGACTTGATTACAAATGGCCTTATTTGAAGATCAGTAAGAATCAATAAATTTGCAGATAATGAAAAATTTTCAAACAGTGGGTCTATAGTTTTCACGACACCAATGTAAAGTTCACAGATCTTCTACTCTCATTTTCAATGTTGCAAGGGGTCCTGTACACTACACATACACTTTATCATCAACTTAATAATGCAAAATGGGAATGACCATATATTCACACTTCCCAATTCTTTAAAGTGCTTTGATTCACAAAAGTGTATTTTAATATTTCTTCTAGTTGTTATAAAACACTACAGTCTCTTGTGAGTTTTTGATATGAGACTGTGTGTGTGTGTGTGTGTGCGTGTGTATACATATATATAGTATATAATATATATATACATATACATATTTATATGTATATGTAATAATGCATATACATATTTATTTCCAACATTAACCAATATTTCAGTTTGGAAACCAATACTCATAGAGTCTTAGAGCACTACTTGAAGGACATATGGTCCATAAAACCCCTATTCCATCATTATCTATATCTTTTATCTTATTCAAAGATCAAGAAAGAGAAATACCTATTTGGACTTGAGGGGTGCTTTTGTGTTTACTTTGAATGCTACTTTTACTAATTTGGGCATTATGGCCTCAATTTCCATAGAGAAACAAATAAGAAACCAATAAACACCTAAAGCTTATATTTATTATTGGCATGATGTTTCGTATGTTGTCTGCTGTACTCCAATTTTCTTCTTTTATGGTGACTCAAGGGAGTAATTTCCCTCCAAACCTCTGTGTTCCTTTCCTGAGAAAATGGTTTGTTCTTTTCTTGAGGATATATTTTATTTGTTCTTCCATCTATAACAAGTATACAAGACCTTATGATATCCTTCACCTCATTATCCTTTACCATGAATTTCTTTCTGTTTTTAGTCCCATAACATACTGTATTTATTTCTGTAGGTCACATTTTATCTTTTTTTTTATTTTGACATGCAGGTAAAAAGTATAAAACATTATCACTTTATACTGTCAGAATAAATATACCAGATACATTACTGAGCACACTACTGGGTGATGCTACCATAATTAAAACTCAAATTAGACTAAAATATAGCCTGTATTCTACTTCTGTCTAGGAAGTTAGAAAGAGAGTCTGTATGATGCCGATGATAACAATCACAAGAACAAAAACACAAAGCTGGGTGTGCTGCAAAATCACAACATATTTTGAAACCATCAGAAGCTAGACTGGAGGCCAACCCAGAGACCTGAAGTTTGTGGAGAGGCAGGACTACAGAGTGGAAAACCTGAGACAAAGCATGGGGAAAAATAGTGGATGCCCTATGATTAGACAGAAAGAAAGCAGTTACATTTTAGTAAATTGCTATTCTCTCTCTCTTTTCTAGCATGATAGAAAATCCTGGGAACAAAAAAGAAATTCACCCTCACTCAGTCTCTTCCTTTGATCCTTTGGTGGGCACTCATGAGAACATTAGGAAGCAGATCTGTGATCCAGAGAGAGTCTCCTGTAATGATTAACCAACCTTGTCAGAAAGGCATGAAGCCCATCCTCCCCTGCTCTTCTCCTATATACAGCAAACAACTTAAGCCTCAAGAGGAGAAAAGATAATTTTGTCATAGTTTTTGGGAGATGAAAGAAAAATCACTTTAAACAAACAAAAGGAACAGGAAATTCTGTGACCAAAGATCAACTGCTTTTATGGGTTTAGCATCAACAGAAAGGTAGAAGCAGAAAACTGTCTCCCCAAATGACCAGTCATCGAAACCTGGCAGTTTGTTTGCCCTTGGGAAGAGGGAAAGAAATGAGTCTCATCTTTAAGGAGAATTAAAGATGAGAATTCATAATTACAGGGAATTATGAAATCTGTGGATGGGCCAGGAAAACAAAGAATCCCCTGTCTTCTAATAAAACACCAACAGACTTAAAACAAAAGCTGAACAATCTAAAAATCAATTCTTTTCACATCCATCATAGATAAGAGGTCACAGGACAAACCATGGTCCTGAACAGGGAGGGGGACTGCGGAGGGGAGTGGGGCAGGTGAATAGAGAGAGGCATGTTTCCCAGGACAGAAACTTATGAGGAGGAACCAACTGCCTGTACCCCTGGGAACTATCAAAATGTGATTCATTAATGGCTGGAGGCTCAGGATGGAGGAGTTTCTGAATTGAGGTCTATATGAACAATAAAGATAGATCTCAACAGATGAATGGATGATTAAACTGGCATAGCCATTCAAGGGATTATTAACGGTCATAAAAAACATGAACTATCAAGCCATCAAAAGTTATGAAGAGAAATCCTTAATGAATATTTCTCAGAAAACCAAATGTGAAAAGGCTCCATACTCTATTATTACAAATATGTGACATTCTAAAGAAGGCAAAACTATGCAGACAGTAAAAATATCAATGGTTTCCAGAATTTTGAGAAGGGAGACAATAGGAATGGAGATAGGAAGACCCTATGGATTACTAGGGTATGCAACACCACTTGACACTATCATGATGGGTTTCTTATCACACATTTGTCAAAATCCCAGAAAGTACCACAAAAGAGTGCATTAAGTACCATTATTCTTTCATCAGTTTTAACAGATGTTTCACAGTAATCATAATAATAGAGGAGACTACATATGCATTGTGCATGAGAGAGAGAGTGAAAAAGAGACATGTAGCCAATTCTTAATGCTTTCTAATCTTTCTTGAAATTTAAAACTGCTCTAAAAATAGTCTATTCCAAAGGGGAAAAAATGATCATAAAGTCACAACAATCTATTCTTGGATTCAGGACAAGATAATAGAGATTCCTTCCTTCACATTGGGAAGATAAAAAACAAAGTTAGAATATACACATTGAGAAAACCCCTCTGAACTCCCCAACCCTCACTCTAATTGCAAGGTATAGCTAGAAAATATGAAGACTTTAGTGAGACAAAGATAGATAGGAGTACACACATGCATGCACACACACACACACACACACACACACACACACACACACACATTTACTGCTATTTTTACAGAAGCAAGGTATGCTCATTTCCTCATGCAAAACCCTATAGACATCATTCTCCTATACACATGGCATCTGGAAGGAAGGCAAAGAAAGGAGGAAAGGAGGGAGGGAGGAAGGGACAGAAGAAGGGAGAAAGGTATGAAGGAACAGAGGAAAGATTAGGGAAGGGAAGGAGGAAACATCCCCTTGTTAACATACAAAACAGAACCATCACATTTAAAGATCACTTTCAGGGAAAACAATTTTAAATTGATGACTAATTTATCAAAAACATCTAGTGAAAGATTGGAAAACATCACTAAAAATGATAATTTAAAATTTCAGCAACAAATGAAAATTTCAAAAATAATCTAATGGAAATGTTAGAAATGAAATACAGCATTAGAGGTGAATTTTTTTTCATAACCTTATCTGTAATTCAAGTTAAGAAAAAAATGTAAGTGAACTTGAAAACAGAACAAGAAAACTTAACCTAAATGTAAGCACAGAAAGAAAAATTAGGACTTAAAGGAATTAAGAAGTGGTAGACAATACAAAATATGTCCTACCATTGAGAATATCAGAGGAGAGAAGGTACAGAGGCAAAATGGTTGAGGATTAAAAAAAAAAAGGAAGAAAAATGAAATCACCAATCTCAGAATTTCAGAGAACCCAAATGGGAGAAAATTCTCCTAAGGAGAGAAAATATATGCATATGCATAGTATTCAAAGAGTAACAAGGCAGAGATGAAGGGAAATGCTTGAAGAGAGCTGGAGAAAGAAGAAACACTCTACACAGAAAGACCAAGAACAGAGCACAACTCTAGTTAGAAAATATGCAAAATAAACCCCCCCTATATTCAGGATAACTATCTTTCAAAATGAAGGTGAAATAATATTCCCTAAAACAGAATATCTATTCCTGAAGAGCTGAACTAAATGGAATGTTAGGGGAATTTCTTTAGTCAGAAGGATAAACTATTGGACTTATACTTAGATCTATATAAAGAACTGAATAGGTTCACACAAATTTTAAAGTACCTATTTTCTCATTTTAATTTGCTTATAAGATGATTAATCTTTAGTAAAAACTAAGTAAAACTAAAGTTTTTATATTTTACATAAGATAGTATAATAATTTTGAAGGTGTATGATTAGAAACTAAAATTTTATATTGTTCGCCTTGGGACATCACATAAAAATTTAGAAAAAGAAAAATTAAATCATGGACAATGTTTCATTAATTCAAAATCAAGCAGAAAAGGAGAATAACTAGAATAGATAAAAACAAAATAAAAACCCAACAAAGTAATAGATTTAAATATAATTCTATTAATATTCTTATTAAGTATAAATGCTGTAAACATATCCATCAAATGACAGATTTTTATGCTTAAAAATGCAAAAACAAATAATATGTAATTATTAGAAATTTTATTTAAATATTTGCACATAATTGTTAATGTCGTTAAAAAATGCACAATGTAAAAAGTACATAATGTTAATGCTAATCAAAATAAAGCTGGAGGGACTAGACTTCAGAACAGGGAATATAGCAGAAATAAAAAGAAATATATATCATGAAAAATGGACACATTCCCCAAAAGATCTAATAATTGCAAATGTGTGTCACATAACACGTTCAAATCATGTGAATGCAAAACATAATAAAATTGGAAAGTTCAATAGACCTATCCATTATTAAAGTTGGGGATTTTAACACTGTTAGTCACTTTTCCATTACTATAACAAATACCTGTGTTGACCAACTTAAAAGGGGAAAGCACTTTTATTTTGCCTCACAATTTTGTAAGTTTCAGTCTGTGACT
Organism: Sciurus carolinensis; assembly: GCF_902686445.1. Classification (NCBI taxonomy): domain Eukaryota; kingdom Metazoa; phylum Chordata; class Mammalia; order Rodentia; family Sciuridae; genus Sciurus; species Sciurus carolinensis. The sequence continues at coordinate 1,629,878 of NW_025920144.1, forward strand.
GGTTGGTTCATTGATTTTGGTCTTGCATTAAGGCAGAATATCATGGTGGGAGTAAATAGGGGAGAAAATTGCTTGGCTTATGGGAGCCAGAAAGAGAAGAGGAAGAGAGAAAGAAAGACTAAGGTCTCAATATTCCCTTCAAAAGCATCCCCCTGAGATCTAACTTCTTCCCTCAAAGAAGGAACCACTCAACTATGGAATGAAAGCTCCTTAATTGTGAGTTAAAAAAAAAAGCTTTCTTCCTTGAAGTTGTTTTTCTCAGGTATTTTATTACAGCATGAAAAGTCAACTAACATACATTTTCAGTTAGTCATGGTCAACCATGGTCTGAAAATACATCGTGATTCTTGTCTTGACTTTTCAAAGACAGAGAGACCATGTATTAGTCATTTTTTTCACCACTATGACCAAAAGACCTGACCAAAACAGTTTTAAAAGAGGAAAATTATATTTCGTGCTCAGTTTCAGAGGTCTCAGTCAATAGATGGCCAGCTCCATTTTTCTATGCCCAAAGTGAGACAGAAGATGGTGGCATAAACACTTTAAGGAGGAAAGCAGCTCAGAAGATAACAATCAGGAAGCAGAGAGATCTCCCCTCACCATGGACAAAATATAAAACCTGAAAACTTGCCCCCAGTGACCCGCCTCCCCCACACCCTACCTGTCTACAACCCAGTTGATCCCTATCAGGAGATTAATGCACTGATCAGGACAAGAATCTCATCTCTCAATTATTTTACCTCTAAACTTTCTTGCATTGTTTCACACATGAACTTTTGGGGGAATACTTCATATCTAAACCATAACAGACCACATTCACCTAACTTTTAGTGCTGAATATTGTTTAAATTATTCTGTTTTATTTTTGGCTAGTGTTATTAATCTCTTACTGTATTGAATACATAAACTTTACCATAGGTATATATGTATGGGAAAAATGTAACATATACAAGGTGCAGCATCATCTGTAGTTTTAAACATCCAATGCACATTCCCCAAGAAAAAGAATAGACTACTGTAAGATGTGAATTGATTGTTGTAGTAGTTACTGTGTTATATTCATTTGCCAACATTCCAAGTACTGTGCACTAAAAAGCTTGAATTCATGAAAAGGGGGAAATTATGCAAAGGCAATATATGTAAATCATACCTCACAAAAAAGAAAGGATAAAATTTCATTCAATCTTTTATGCCATGTAACAGGCTAAGGCTTTTGTATCCCAAAAGAAAAAAATATATCCCTTTGTCAGAAATCCCATGAGAGAGGGTTTACCTCTCTCCATCATTGAGTGTATGAACAATTAGAGACAGAAAAGATAGCAGTCTCATCTGTTCCTTCTGTAAATCCTGATTTTTAAAAATTTTACCATAAGGTGCAATGTTGTTTATGGATAAAAATCTGTTCTTTTCTAAGGAAATGCTGAGTGGTTCTTTGCTCAATAGAATCAGCTGAGCAAAATAACTTTAAACTTGATTATTTTTCCTGGATGGAAATGCTGCAAAAATATTATGCAGTGTAAAGTGTTTCCAAAACACTGGAAGGAAGTGTTACTATTTCAAAGTTATTTGAGATTTGAGATTTTAAATTTTCAAAACATGTTCACAATGCAATTTAAATCCTTTTTCAGAAGCTACCATCGATCTTTGTTCACTTTAACATTTCATATGGTTAAATATCTCTATTATGTTAGTATAGTGTATATTTTACAAGTATGTCCATTGATAATATGCTTTAAAACTAATAGGATTTTCTAGGGTATGTTAAATTTTATTTGATATTCCTTTTTACCATAATTAACTAGGGCAAAATTTTACAAATTTAACAACTCAGTGACCAAATCAGCAATGATAAAACAGTTCATTTTTTTCATTGGGGTATGATAAAAATGAAAACATAATGTAATTTTAAGTTTAATAGTGAATCTATTTGTTTTGTCAAAATATAATAATTACAAACTATATCATTCTACTAATTACATATTATTTAAATATACCAAGGCACAAGAAAAAGGAGATCCAACTTTAAGATGAATGTATTTGAACAGTTCATGGTCCAAGATCAACAGTAGAAATGTTAGGAGCTCCTATGAAAAAGTGTATAATGCTAAAGGGATGTTGTGTCCTAATTCTGTTAGTAATGACTTTTTAATTCTTAACACATTGCCATATTAATGTAGTTTTCTCAGATACCTTTAAAGGATGCATCTATTAAAGAAAAAGTATTTCTAATAAGAATCAAAACTAATTTCAATTATCTCATCTTACTTAAACTTTGAGAAAACTTCCCAAACATTTTGTTTGTTTGTTTCTGTTTCTAAGTCTGCATGCTGAAAGAACCCAGAAAACCACTCTGGATGTGGAAACTCACATGAGATTTTAATAAGCAGATGAACAGAATGTCTGCCCCTAAGGGTGAGAGAAAGAGAAAGAGCACTAATAGCAGGGGAACTACCCTTAAGTAGTGAAAGCCCACAGGCTGATTGAACCAATGACTAATGAGAAAGTTAGCAATCTAGATAAAAAAGTAGTGTGTGAGGAGGGGGCAGAATCAGGGGAGAAATGGCTACAGCCTTGTTCCTTTCACACTCCATGTTAGTACCTGTTTGAAATAAATGTAATTGATCTTTAAACTGTATATGTGGATCAAAATATTGCATTTTCAATTCAGAGGAAAGTTTTACTAGGACAGTTGTGAAAACCATAAGAAAATATTTGTATCCCACAATTGGAAATACGAAAGTTTTCATTTCCCTCTGTTTATGTGTAGTGTTGGCATAATTGTAAGCTTCTTAACTCTTCTATTTTAAGTGACTTATCAATCAAACTATTTTTACAGCATTACATAATGTGGAGAAGAATCATTAATATACTTTTTCTAGTTTAGGGGTGTGTGTGTGTTCAAGCAAAAATCACACTCAAGGTACATTTAGGCAGAAATTAGCTTTACTCTTAAAAGTGCCATGAGAAGAAATATCTCTGCATCTAAAATTCAGTCTTGAATTTTGAGCATAAATTCCTAAAATTGGGTTGCTCTAGTGGTATGTAATTTTAGTGTGTTTCCAAAAGTTCATGTGCCGCACCATTAGTATGGCAGTTTTGAGGGGTGGTGGGACTTTTAAGACATGGATGTTAGTAGGAGCCCTGCCTTCTGAAGGAATTTATGTAATTTTCACAGAAAACTAGTTAGTTCCTGAAGAAGATTTTTATTTAAAAAAGTGAGCTTCACCCTGAATCTTTCCAACTTCTTTTCTCATCATGTGCTCTCTACCTTTCTTTCCCACATACTTCCAACATTATGTCATCTGCCATACTGTAATGCATGGAGGCCCTCCCAATGGCTGAAAAAAGGGAGCTGTCCTATCTTGGATCTTCAGCCTCCAAAATGTGAGCTAAATAAATCTCTTACTTTATAACATACCAAACCTTAGGTATTTTGTTAGAGCAAATAACTAGAAGTTATCAGATCAATATAAAAAATGTTGTAGGGTATTAATACATATTGATTGCAAAAAGTAGTTTTAAGTTGTATATTTAGGTTTTAACCACCAATGTGTAAATACTTATATCTACTACCTCACCATAATTTACTGTATTTGAGATGGCAGAGCAGAGAAGTATACTTTCCAAATTGCTCTGTGATGTGGACCAGGAAAACAAACAAACAACTTTTCATTGTGGTAGGTAACAAAATAAACCTGACTGCAATTTAATACCACACTTTCAGAACACCTAGGTACTCAGAAAATTGGATAGAATAAAAAGAAAGGAAAAATCCCCTGCTGGTTCCAGCAGCTCCTCATGCAGATCCATCACAGGCAAATTGGACAGGGAGACTAAGAAAATCCACTTTTCAGGTGGTACTATGGGGTGTCTTGAAATGGAGAAATCAGTGATCAAAGACATTGTCAAACTGATTCAGTGAGTGAGTCACAATATATTCTTGTGTGGGAAAGACATGTACTTCTCTTGGTAACCCACACACAGCCAAGACAACCACCGTTATTTCCAGCAGTACTATGGAAGCCAGAGTATGCATCAACACCCTGGTGCCCAGACCTGTGTAATTCCAGTTCATTCCTAAAACCTGACCTGGCAGAGGCTCACCAAATGACCCAAGTGTGACTAGATACCCAGGTGAAATTTAGGCATGAAGAGTGTGGTATCCAGGGGAATTCAGGACATCATACCCTAGAGATCCTGGGTGCCTTTTACCCTTTGAGTCTGATGGTTCACAGAACCAGCTGGGGAGGACAAGGAATTTATTGGGTCAGGGGAATGAACATTCACTTCAATCCTTTTGTACCTGAGCCCAGCAGGATGAAAGACTGGCTCCTCTGCTGCCGAAGCAGAACCCAGGGAAGACTCCAGGGGTCTGGACTCCTGGTGTGGATCAGAAGCAGCTGGGTTTGAGAGTGTGCTGATTTAAAAGCTTCAGAACAAACATCATTCAACAAAGTTGGACCCAAGCACTATCTGTAGGATCTTTACCTCTGGGAACTCCTCTCACAGAACTTGAGAGCAACCCCTTACTGTGAATAGAGAAGACAACAACATCCAACCTGCCCCACCTCATACTAACAAGAAGGGGAGCTGACAATGGGCTACTCCACTAGCTCCACAAGACGAAGAAGGACTTGGACAGCCACTGACTACTACTCTTGTGTGTAATACATACCTCAAGGAAAAATGGAAAATTTCCAGGGACACTCTAAATTCATAGGTTAGAAGCTCTGCCACCTCAGATTCACACAGATAAAGGGGTAGACTTACAAAGATTATGAAAAAGTAAAGGAACAAATCATCCCAAACAAACCAAATTACCTCATTAACAGAGTAAAATGATATCACAGTGGAAGAAAGGTCAGAGAAGGAATTTAGAAAGTTCATAGTTAAGAACTGAATTCAGAGAGAAAATCCAAGAAGTGAAAAATCACTTCAATAAGGAGACAGAAATCCTGCACAATCTTTTCAATGAAATAATATTAGAAAATTTTCCAAAGATTAAAAATGAAAAATCAAACACAGGAGGTTTACAGGACTCCAAATATACAAAATTATAACAAACCTTCACTAAGGCACATTTATTACGAAAATACCCAACATACAAAGTAAGGAGAAAATTTTTAAGACTGCTAGAGGGAAATGACAGGTCATATATGGAGAGAGACCAATTCTGATCTCAGCTGATTTTTCAACCCAGACCCTTAAAACTAGGAGGTCTTATAATAATATATATCAACCTCTGAAAGAAAATGGATGCCAACCAAGAAAACTATACCCAGCAAAATTAAGCTTCAGAATTGATGATGAAATAAAACATATCAAAATCTCTGGGGCACAATGAAGATGGTTCTAAGAGAAAAGTTCATAGTATTGAGACCATTCATTGAAAGAAAAGAAAGTCACCAAATAAATAAACTGACATTACATCACAAAGCATTAGAAAAAGAATAACAAATCAACACCAAAAGCAGTAGAAGAAAGGAAATAATTAAAATCAGAATGGAAATAAATAAAATTGAAATGAACAAAAATTTTTTTAAAAAATTCACCATATCAAAAAGGTGTTTCTTTGAAAAATAAATAAAATTGATAAACCTTTAGCCAAACTAATAAAGAGAAAGAGAAAACTCAAATTACTAAAATTTACAATGAAAAAGTAAATATCATGACAGACTACTGAAGTACAAATGATAATCAGAAACTATTTTGAAAACTTATACTCAATAAAACAGAACATTTTAAAGACATAGACAAATTTCTAGACACATATGACCTACAAATTTAACTGGGGGACATAGGAAATTTAAACAGATCAATTTCAGGCAATGAGTTTAAAGACACCTTCAGAAGACTACCAACAAAGAAAAACTCAGGACCATATGGATTCTCAGCCTAGATCTACTAGACTTTCAAAGAAGAACTAACACCAATTCTCCTCAAATTATTCCATTGTTATGGTTTACATATGGTGTCCCCAAAAAGCTCACATGGGAAATAATGCAAGAAGGTTGGGAGGAGAAAAGATTGGGTTATAGCTTTAACATGATCAATGCATTAATCCCTGATGGGTTTAACTCAGTGGTACCTGGAGGAAGTAGTTCATTGGGGGCATGACTATGGGGTATCAAGTTTGTATGTAGAGAGTGGAGACTCTCTCTGTGCCTCTGATCATCACGTGAACTGCTTCCCTCTGCCACACTCTTCTGCCATGATGCTTAGCCTCACTTCTCCTCCAACAATGTTCTTTATAGAAACAGAAAAAGCAGGCATGAAATTCATTTGGAAAAAAAAAGATGCCCCGAATAGCCAAAGCAATTCTTAGTGAGAAAAGTGAAACAGATAATACCATCATAATACCAGATGTTAACTTATACTACAGAGCTACAGTAGCAAAAACAGCATGTTATTTGCAAAAAAGTAGACATGAAGACCAATGGAACAGAATAGAAAACACAGAGACAAAGTCACATAAATTTGGTTATCTCACACTAGACAAAGGCATCATAAATGTACATAGGAGTAAAGATGGTCTCTTCAACAAATGGTGCTGGGGAACTGGAAATCCATATGTAGCAGAATGAAATTGGACCCCTATCTCTCATCCTATACAAAACTCAACTCAAAGTTGATGAAAGACCTATGCATTAGAACAGTGACCCTGAATCTAGTGTAAGAAAATGTAGGCCCAACACTCTATCATGTGGGTTTACAAACCAACTTCCACAGCAAGACTCCTAATGCACAAGAAACACAATGAAAAATCAATAAATGGGATTATATCAAACTAAAAACCTTCTTTACAGCAAAGGATACAATCAAGAGAGCCTACAGAATGGGATAAAATCTTTGCCACCTACCCCACAGCTATAGCATTAATTTCTAGGATATAAAGAACTCAAAAAGTTAACACCAAAAATGCAATTACCCAAGCAATAAATAGGCAAAGGAACTAAACAGACCATTCACAAAAATAGAAATATAAATGGTCAACAAATAAATGAAAAAAATGTGCGACATCTTTAGCAATTGGAGAAATGCAAAATGAGAATACAGTGAGATTTCATCTCCAGTCAGAATGGCAACACTAAAGAATACAAGCAACAATAAATGTTTTTGAGGATGTGGGGAGAAAGATATTCTCATACATCACTGGTGGGACTGTAAATTAGTGTAACCACTCTAGAAAACAGTATGGAGATTCCTCAGAAAATGTGCAATGGAACCACTATTTGACCCAGTTATTTCACTCCTTGGTATATATCCAAAGGACTTAAAATCATCATACTACAGTGACTCAACCTTATCAATGTTTATAGCAGCTCAGCTCATAATAACTAAGATAAGGAACCAGCCTAGGTACCTTTCAACAGATGAATGGATAAAGAAAATGTGGTATTTATACCCAGTTGGATATTACTCGGTTATAACTAACTGAGACTTTATGATATTTGAAAGTAAATGGATGGATCTAGAGACTCTTATGCTAAGCAAAACAAGACAATCCCCAAAAACTAAAGGTCAATTGTTCTCTTATATGTGAATGCTAACACACAACAAGGGGGAGAAGGGGAAAAATAGAAGTTTGGTAGATTATGAAAAGGGAAATGAAAGGAAGGGAGGAGTACAGGGACAGGAAAGACAGAGGAATGATTCTGACATAATTTTCCTTTATACATATACGAATATACCACATTGAATCTCCAGATCATATACAACCACAAAACTGTCATCACAACTAGAATAAGAGGCACTCCATGTTTGTATAAATGATCAAAATGGACTCTAATGTCATGTGAAACTAAGAAAAAAACCCAAATGAAATAATAAAATAATAATTTAATTTATTAAAATAAATTTTATAACCAAAAGATGCATTCAATTATCATTTTATGTCCATTTTACTATATGTTGAAACAGTTTCATAGTTTCTCACCTGCAACATGCTGTTTTAACCCTTTTTTTTAATATCAAACTATGGTCACAACCCATTTCTTACTAAATTGAGTTTTACATATGAGGGATATTGACACATCATGTTATAAATTTTAACAAATTGTTATCTTGAGAGAAATACTTGTTATATAAATTTTTCTATTTTCTCCTTTTTTCTTACATAGAAGTTATAATTATTATAAGTAACTATAGGCTTGTAACTGCAGAATATTAATGAATGTAAAATCCATAGACACAGAGGCATAAAGGTTGCTAATATTTTACATCCATAATTATATGTAACTACATCTTTTGATATGTTATAATACTGGAAATATAGTACTGTACTTTTATATAATTCTCATGACAGGTATAATTTATTATTTATTTCTATACTGGTATTTAATAACTGTTGTATACTAGAAAATCTGGGAATATACCATTATTTTACCAACTCCATTTTCTTGAAAGAATAATAGTTTGCATTAGTATCTTACCTGAGGTATGTTGGTAGATATATCTTTTGTATTCTTTCCTTGACTTATCTTTAGTCATTTTAATAGATGAAATTTTATACTAAAGAATATATAATTTGTTAAATTTAATTATTTGGAGAATAAAACTATTTTTGCTTTAAGGAATTTGAAATGTACCCACACCCCTTTGATATATCTTACCTAATGATTATTATATGTGCATAGATACACACAAACACATATATTCATATATGTCTACACACATTTATATTCATATGCAGATACACATACATTTACATGTGCCTATGCATATGTAAATTGCACAGTTGCACATGTGCACATACAGATTTAAATATGTACACATAAACATAAAAACACACACACATATGTAAAGCAATCCCAATTAGGTAAAAACATTTCATAGTTAATTGTTTAAAATTTTACATTATTACAGTTGTGATCACATATTTTTTATATTTCTGTTGTCTTATTTGATGTTTATGAATTACATATTTCATAGCCTCTATCCATTTTCCTTTGTCAGAATTACATGTATTTAATGAATTCTAATACTTCTTGGTCTAGTGAAGATAACCCTTTTCTATGTTCCATTTATTTTCCCATGATTATTTGTAATTTTATAGTTTTATACATCAAATAATTAACATTTTGTTATTTTATTCCTTTAGTTGAAGGTTTTTAAAGTTATTTTCTGGGGGGCCTGGGAGGCGCTGAGGAGGAAGAGCGAACCTGGAGCGCACCTCTCAGCCAAGGGATGACAACTTCAGGCGCTCTGTTCCCAAGCCTGGTGCCAGGCTCTCAGGGTCCTTCGAGTATTTGGTGGAGTTTCGGGCAGGGAAAATGTCATTGAAAGGCATTACCGTCACTCCGGATAAACGGAAAGGGCTCGTGTACATCCGGCAGACCGACGACTCTGTCATTCACTTCTGCTGGAAGGACGGGACATCAGGGACCGTGGAAGATGACTTGATTATCTTCCCCGATGACTGTAAGTTCAAGTGCGTGCCTCAGTGCCCCAGCCGGAGGGTCTCCATGCTCAAGTTCAAGGCTGGGTCCAAGCGACTCTTCTTCTGGATGCAGGAGCCCAAGACCGACCAGGATGAGGAGCACTGCCGGAAAGTCAACGAGTACCTGAACAACCCCCATGATGCCTGGGGCCCTGGGGGCGAGTGGGAGTGGGACCCACGAGCTGTTGGCGCTGAGTGGTGAGGGCAGCCTGCAGAGCCTGCTGGGGAACATGAGTCACAGCCAGCTCCTGCAGTTCATCAGACCAGTGGGCCTTGGGGGACTGGTTGGCCTTGGGGCTCTGACTGGGCCAGATCCGGCCAGCTTGCTGGGCAGCAGCGGACCTTCTGCCAGCAGCTCTTCATCCAGCTCCTGGAACCAGTTGGCAGCGGTCACCCCATCCTCCACCACCTCTTCTGCCCGTGCCACCCCAGCTCCCTCTGCCTCAGCAGGCGTCTCGGCAACCAGCCCAAGTCCTGCACCCAGTTCAGGTAATGGAACCAACACAGCAGCCAGCCCGACCCAGCCCAGCCAGCTGAGCGACCTCCAGAATATTCTGACCACCATGAATGTGCCGGCCGGGCCGGGAGGCAGCCACCAGGTGGACCTTGCCAGCGTGCTGACGCCAGGGATCATGGTGCCCAACTTCGCCAACGCGGACATCCAGCAGCACCTGCTGCCCTACCTGCCCTTCGGGGAGTCAATGCCCCAGACTGCAGAGGAGATCCAGAGCACACTGACCTCGCCCCAGTTCCAACAGGCCCTGGGCATGTTCAGCACGGCCTTGGCCTCTCGTCAGCTGGGGCCCTTCATGTACCAGTTTGGCCTTCCTGCAGAGGCCGTGGAGGCCACCAACAAGGGCGATGTGGAAGCTCCAAAGCCATGCAAAACAACACCAGACCCGAGCAGAAGGAGGGTGATGCGAAAGACAAGAAGGACGATGAGGAGGACATGAGTCTGAACTGAGGCGGGCATGGGGGATGGGGGGGGCTGCCTGCTTCCATGGTGGTGCTCCCACCTGCTCCTTTCTTCAGACCTCCTAATAAATAAAGGTCTTTCTTTAAAAAAAAAAAAAAAGTTATTTTCTGAAGTTTAATTTAATAAATACATTTTTCTTCATTTTTGTTCTTTTATTATTTCATAATCACAGGTATGTGTTTAATGAATTAGGAATTTTATTTAAAAACAATGCAAACTTAATTGGTTTGTGACACTCACCAATATTGTATCATACGAGTGCAGTGTGACAGGCTGTCACATATTAAACATACCAGTCTGTGCGACCAGCATTGACGTCAAGAGAAAACTTCAGTTCAATCCCTGGAAGATCCCTCAGTTACCTTCCCAGTCATCTCTCACCCGCCTCACTCCACAGTGCTAACCATTAACCACATGATTATCATAACAAGATTCCCGCTTGTTTTAATAAAGGAAATCATACAGTATGCTTGAGACAGGATTCCTTTATATTTTTTGCCCAGTATTATGTTTGAAAATCATATGCAACCAAGTTGATTTGAGTTTTGATTGTTCGTTGTTTGGGGCAATTAAAAAACATTGTTGCTTGAATATACTGGGATATACTGTATGATGAACACAGGGAATTCCATCAAAAAATATAACCTAAGAATGAAATTCCTGCAATACAGAGTATACTATATTCAACTTTATTAAATACCATCAAGCCATTTCCAAAGCAATTATGTCAAGTAACGCCCACTTCAAAAGCTTATGGTAGACAATTTCTGTTGTCCTCCTTACTTGCTGATAAGTGTGTGATTTGTTTGATTGATTTTCATACTGCTGTGCTCAGGACTAACACCTTATATTTTCAATATGTACTTTCCAGTTGAATAGTGAAGTAAACTATCCTCACATATAAATATTAAACACTAAGACCTTTTTTTTCCTTTTTCTTTTTTCTTTTTTTTCCCTATTGAACTAATTTTTTAAAAAATTGATTTGTAGTAGTAATTTATATGTCTCATAAGTTTTGGATACTATTACATTTTTACCATATATATTTATAAAAAATATCTTCATTTTATCCTATAATAGAGGACATTCAGTGGTTTTGAAGGAGCAGGTGACCACTGACAATCTGCGTGGTGCAAGTCAACTCAGAGGAAGCATGAAGACCAGAGAGTTTATGTAACTAATTTGCACTCTCCTCCAAGTAATTCTTAAATCCACAAAATTCTGGTATATTTACAGAAACATTCTAGATCATGAGGCACATCCTATGAAACATTTTGGGTTCAAATCCTCCTCATTGTCCTTCTGCTATATAATGCCATGTTTTATTTACCACAAGATCAGAAGAAGTTGACATTGCCTCAGGTGTTCTTAGGAGGAGTCAAGTGAGCTACAGCTGCTGTTCCCATTTTCCTCCCTAGATGACTTTTGCTAAATATAACTTCTTAATTTCAATGAAGCCCATATTTTTTTAGGAAAAAAAATGTCATTATCAACTGATTTGGATCCCCAAATTTAGGAAAACACTCTTTAATATTTTCTTTGAAAGCTGTGTTATTTCACCATTTGGCTTTTGCACCACAATCCAACTAGATTTGACTTTTGTTTATGTGGTGAGCCAAGAGGTAAAGTTCATTTATTAAGATTCAAAGAATTCAACATTTATTGACAAGACCATTCTCTTCTGCTTATTGTAACTACAGAGGTGGTGTTGGCATAATTAATTACAGCATATGAATGTTCTACATGCTCTATTCTTTTAAACCAAAGTGAATTTATTCTAACTGCTATATCTTAGTAGCACAACCTGATAACCATTAGTGAAAACTCTCTTTGTTTTCCATTTCCAAGTTTCCTTTACTATTTTTACCCAATTGAGTTCACATATTCATTTTAGAATACACACACACACACACACACACACACACACACATACAAGGAATTATTTTTGAAGGAGGACTGTGCTGAACATTTTAAGGCTAATTGGACAGTTTAAGGCTAATTGGATAAAATTGATGTCTTAACAATACTAAGTTCCCCAAACTCTGAAGCTGGTATATATTTGTCTTTGACCATTTCTTAACTGTATTTTTATTTTTTTCCCTTTTGGGGAATTTTCACATATTTTTCAGATTAACTCTTAGCTATTGATCTCTTTTATACTAATTGAATTGTGTTATAATTTAAATTTTGTTTTTATTTATTGTGGATAGAGTATTGAAATAAGGTTTCATATATTGCCCTTGAATTCTATCATCTAACTAACTTCCTGTGTTGATTCTATTATATATACCTATGTATAACTGCGTCTTGTCTGCAGTCCAGTTGTGCCAGGACAGTGGGGTAGGTTTGCAGACAGGCCAAAGTAAGTCCCTGGATACATCATGGGAGACATATGATTTATGGGGGGAAAATTTCCAAGAGATAAGAGGCTGCATCAAGAAGAGTTCAGTGGCAACAGGCTGACAGGGAGTTCCTCTGTCCTTATAGCACATTGCCTGGAAAATCTCCTCTTTCTCATGATGTTTTGTCTGACTTTGGTCACCTGAACAAGTGACCCATATCCTTTCCACAAAATCTTTAATTCTGTGCCTGTCCCCACTGGGAGGAGTGATGTATGTTAGTCTGCAGAAGCAGTGACATCATCTTCTATAGCTTGCTTGATTTTCTTTTATGACCAACATCACAAGGAGCAACTATCCTATCTTGCATGTATGCAAGAAAGTTGCTTTCTTTGGGTAACACTGACCTGCCTCTGTTGGTTAAACAACTTTTAGAATTTCACTTAGATTTATTTATAGTGTTTTCAACTCTCTGTATAGCTTTGTCAGTGGTGGCTCTAGATATTACATTTTATACATGTAACTTTTGCTGCAAACATCACACATAATTTCAAAAACCTACAAAGGACAAGGAAAGCCTCTTGCACTAACCCCATACAGCCATACTCCTTCCTCCTCCTGGGTTCTCCCAGACTGCATAATAGTGTGTGACCAAAGGCTCGAACCCACAAGACCACCAGAGACCACGATCAATGCAAGCAACAAGAGTCATTATTAGCAAGCTCCAGCCTGGTCCTCTGCATCCTCAACCGGTGATGCTAAGAGAGGCCCCGAGTCCTCGTTAGCAGGGTTTTTATAATGAAAGGCAAGCAGTTTTACAGTGTTCTTTTAATTGGTTAACATTTGAACAGCTAAACATTAGTCCTCCTCTGGTTGGGTCCGGCCAATCTATTTGATTCTCATTGGGTCCTGCCAGAACTGAATGGTCCTAGTGGAAGAAGGGAGGAGGGAAGGGGTGAACTATGCAGGAGATGAGTCAGGGCTAAGCCCTGCTCCCGTCCTTGACAGATAAGTTCTCCAGGCAACCGCATATTCCTCGGACAAATATCTCTTAACAACCTTGGTAAGCACAGGGGCCCAGCAGTCCTGTTTGTCCCTTGAGACAGTTAGCAGCACAGATACCACCCTGCTCTCAACATCCCCCCTTTCAAGAACATTTAGAGAGCCAATCTTGGGTCTCTATTGTTTTAATTCTTGCTGCTTAATGGGCTGATATTGGGCCTTTAGCACCATTAGCTGTACTGTATTTATTCTATCTTTAACAAAAGCAATTAACTTATTGATTATACAAGGTCCTATAGTTAAAGCTAGTAACAACAATATAGGGGTCCCACTGTAGCGGACACCAGAGTAGTTAACCAAGGGGAAAAATTGTACCAGGATTCAAACCAGCTCTGACTAGCTTCCATTCTTTCTTTCTGTTTGTTAGTCCTTCTCTGACTTTTGCCATGGATTCCCTCACTACTCCAGAATGATTAGCATAAAACCAACATTCTTCTCCCAGAGCTGCACATAGACCTCCTTGCTTACAGTCTTTAAAGGCAGGTAAATTTGGTAATTAATGAACTTAGGAGATCCTTAACATTTTATTCTCCCAGGGGCAGTCTCCAACTTCCAGAAGCAGATGGCCTTCATGGCCTTCACTTTCTTAATTTGACCCGATCCCATATTTCTATACTAACTGCCTGTCCCCAATTCTGACTTCATTTACCCCTCTAATACTAGGAACTCCTTCACTGCTGTAGGGAAAATGGGCGATGACCAATCTGACTTCTTCGAGCTGGAAGTGGGCAGCGTGGGGCAAGCAGCTTGGAGTTCCCTTTTTAGAAATCAGGTCAACTGAGGGGTCCAAGGTAGAAGTCTGGTTGGGGAAGAGCAGGCTGTAAAGGCATCTGGGGATGGGTGCTTCTATGAGAGAAGAACAAAAAGACATGAGTACTGAAATGAGATTGATACAATATAAATGTTGCGGAATCTGGAACATGCCAATGAATATCATAAAGATGACAGAAGTCAATAATTCCTCACCAGGGGGTGGAAGCACTGAGAAGTTGTTTCCATAACAAGGCCTAGCAAAGGCTGGAGGGGACAAGGCCTCTATTGGGGACTTAACATTGTCCAGGTTATCAGGAATGTAAACACAATATTAACTCTTAATGTCATTGAGGTCCCCAGAAAATATAGTTAAGCTACTTAATGTCATCTGATTTCTATACAATATCCCTTTATTGGTATAGCCTGTGTTAAGTAGAGATCTCTATATTTCTGTTACTTAGGGCTAGATAATCATACTAGCAACATAGTAAAGCCTACCTGTGACTGTAGGCCTTAAACTGACTAAAATCTTCTGACTCTAGCAGTTTTCCTTGCTAGTTATCAGGCACATTTGCCTAAGAATCTTTCTTTTGTAGCTTCCACTCTTAATTTTAGTGGGTTAACACAAGTGTACATCTTAAGTTACTTTTAACTATTATTTCTTTTAAATGCCCAAGAATGGCTATATTTTGGCTTTAACTGTTTTGCTGGGTGTCCAAGATCAAGCTGGTCAAATTGACCTGGTTCCTGTCTTGTTAAAGAGTCAGCTGAGTTTCCACAGGGGCCACTCATAGAGAACTTAAGAGCAGCTTCTTAACTCCATTAGTGCCATTGGTTAGGCAGGGTCTTCTCGATGAGGTGGCTTTCCTTGAAAGCATTAGGGGTGTCTCCCTTTTTCCATGACCCTCCTCTGCAGCAGATGCACTGAGTGATTTTCATCCTCTAGTCTCAACAATCTCCTTGATCAGGAGGTTGTGTGACCCAGAGTTGCAGCGCTCCTTAGAGAAGTCCTCTTATTCCCTGGGTTCAGGCTGACTTTGAGGGCAAGATACTGTTTTTTTTTCTTGGCCTCTGTATTTAATTCCAATTTCTAAGTTTGATCTTAATCATCCAGCAAGCCAGTCTCACCAGTCATAAAGTAAGAGTACTGGGCTTTAACTTTAATGTCCATAACTTTACAGTCATTTACCCTTTTATTAAAGTACTACCACATACTATCTGTTTTGAAGGTGATGGCCTATTATCACAAGTTACCTAGGTTGTATGTTCTGGAAGCAGCTCCTTCTGCAAAACAGTAACAGGCAACCGTTTTACAAAATGAAATTAGCAAGAGTAAAAACATATTTAGCTTGTATAATAGTTATCTTGAATTTTGGCTGAGTTCTACATTATATACCCTGTTTGAGATCACAGTAATCTTTAAAACAAACATCAAATTTTGAGCACAACTTTAAATGAGTTAAAGTCTGGCTTACTTTGGAGTCATTCTAACATGTAGCAGGGTGAGGCAGAGCCTTATCTCAGGTAAGGCAGGGCTCTTCACAAGTCTTAAGTAAAATGTTCTAAACCTAAAACTAATTTTGCCCCTTTACCATGACCCAGCATGACCAAATTTCAAGTTCAGTGAGGGTCAAAGGAGTCTTAGAAAATAAAGGTTATAAACACAGATTTGAAGATTAAGCTGAGATCCGATGGAGCTCTATTCTCTGATGGAAATGCAGATCCAAGAGTTATGTTAGCAACCATTATTCTTTGTTTTCAGGAGAGTTATAGAGACTAGAACTCTACATAACTTTTTCCCACAACTGCAAAGTGCAATGTTAGGAACTCTGTGTAGCTCTCAAAGAAAGTCCACTGTCCAAAGTTACTGTAAAATGGGCGGAACTAGAGAAGGGAACTGATGAAACACTGGTTATCTAGCAAAACAATTTCTTTCTGACAAGAGCTGTGTGCCTGAGATCAATGTAGAGCTGATAAAACTCCTGTACAGAGCCTCCCCAGGGAGGCTACTGCCACAGCAGTTAGGCATCTTGTGCTCCTACACATGAACACTCCCAGGCACCAGGCATGCTACAGTCATGAAGTCAGGGACCCCAATCTAGTCATTGTTGTCCCATTTTTGCTATTGTGCATTATACTCTTTCTTAAATGTCATTTTAAGAAGTTTCATATATTGATTTCTGAGTCCATATGAACATTAGTTAACACAGTCTAACATTATATCCAAACAGGAATCAATCAAAGAAAGGCTGAGAGAGCTTTTAACTTTTTTGTGTGTGTAGCAAAATGTTTTCACCTTCTACAATATGAACCTTTAAACAAATCAGGCTGTCACTAACTCTTAGGTATACATTTACATTAAATTTTTATCTCAGTGAAATAAGTAACCAATTTTACATATACCTTACTGATAATATGTCCCATAATAGAACATTCAATGATAGAAATAAATCCCCAATAAAATGTACTCTTTAAGTTGAATATTACCAGTACAGACAAGTTTATTCTGGAGAATAGCAGCTTGACAAATTTCGTGCTTTAAAAACTTGTATACCTGGAAAATATGAATACATTTAATATACAAGGAGTGACCATTTCACAATTACCTTGACACTTTAATCTTACTAAATCAGTTTTAAAGAAAAATTTAGACTCTGTAACATAGTACAATACTCTTAACAGTTGTTTAACCATAATTGTATAAACCCCAATTTTAAGACTAATTGTTTTAAAGAATAAAACTTAATAGACACAAAGTTAAGAGTAAATTAGTGTTCTAAGAAATCCTTGTTATTTTACCATGTCATTTTACCATATAGATTAAACTTTGGCTTATATCAGAACATTAGTATTTCACCTTAGGAAAACCTTAAATAGCTTTAACTGTCTCACATACATACAACCAACTTAGTTACACACAGACTTGTTGAAACTTGCCCTTTACTTACACACAGACTTTCTTAGCACTTACTTAGACCCTCATGTATTCCATCACACAGGCACTTTCTTACCCAGAAACATTTTCTTTTCCTTTTTGTTAAATGTATTTCCAAACCCAGACACCTTTATTTTCTTCTTTCCTATCTGTGACCCCTTTTTGTCCACATTCTGAAACAACTCTTATGAAATTTTGAATTTAGACAAATTACTCTGATTTAACAAGATAAAATACTTTGTGGTTATAGTACTCTCACTGAAACACAGGTGAAAGGGGAGATGGTAGCTCTAAATCCAAATCTAAGAGCTCCTTGGAGCGTTGCAGAACTGGAGGGGAGGCAGGGGGAAGTGGTAAGGGAGCAGATGGAATGCTCACCCTCTCGAGTTGAGGTTTATCTGTTAGAACATAACTCTTAATAACCTTGTTTTTAGTAATGACACAAGCAATTTTAAACCCTTTTTAATTTACCAACCTATGAAACACCAATAATGTTTAAATATGTTCCCCATGTAATTTAAGGAGTTAAAAGTACTTGATGTTATTAACAATGAGCATTTTAACTTTGCAAATTAATCAGATGTCACCAACAAACAAATTTGAGTAATCCCATACATGTTAACTCTAATTCACTTATTCTGTAAAAACCAAGAATATCAGACAAGTGTCCTGAACAGTATTTGCTGTCTCTTTCCTGTTGAAGAAAAGTCCTAGAAACAATTGATATTAGACATTGTTTAACATCAACATTCCATTAGTTTGACACCTAGAGACTTGTGAGTTATTTCTAAAGACATTTTACTTTTATTAGTTTACCCAATTTAAATCGAATCCTTTTAAATCACGTGAATAAAAGTATTTGGATCCATTTTAAATTTTAATTTTAGGAGCGCTCAGTTTTGATACAGACAAAACATGACATTAGCACGACATACAAACAATACAAAATCAAGGCCTTGTAACTTTATAGGTGAATCTCCATTGCAATGTAACAGATGTTCAAAAACTCTAGTTGAATAAATATAGAACTGATCAAAAAGAAAAAAAAATCTTTAACCTAGGTATGCAGGATCAAAATTATGAGCTCAAAAATACAGCATTAGAGAAAAACAAAACAAAACAAGAATCCTAGAGAATGAGTTAGTTCTGTGTAGTAGCCCAGGAGTTTAAAAGGGACACCTTTTTTTTGTCTTTTCTTCAGGTCACCCCCCTTTCCCGCTAAGAATGCTGCAGTTTACATTCCAATGCAGGCCTCAGCAAGGCCAGGCAGGGGGGAGGGAGGGATCACCTAGGACTTTTTAACCCTTTTTCTTCCTGGTTGAGAAATCAGGTTAGGTTTGAATGCAGAAAATCACAAAACATTATTTCTTACTACTTTTGAGGAATGGAGCTGCTGAGCTCTCTGCCTAGGGGGGATTGGAGTAAACAAATCTCTCAGGAACAAGGAGAAGGAATGTAAAGTACCCTGCAATGAGTATCCCTAAGCCTAAGATCGAATTAACACAATGAAGAATTTAATAGAAGGCAAGAGTAAAGACCATATAGTACAATACACAAACAGACAGACACGTAGCGCGCTAAATCAAAAATTGGCTAACTGGTACTTTGTCAACAAAAACAAACAATTTCTGATTGTGTCAAAGAGTTGCCCAGATGCAACACAATGCCCAAATGGGACAAAGAGTTACCCAGATGCAACAAAGTCGCCCAATTGCAGCACAGGACGGTGTTTCAGAGCTCAGAGTTTAACTTCAGACACCACAATCTTCACCCAGGCTGGAGGAAATCAGGTCCTGCCATCTGCTTGCTTGCATCACATCACCCGTGACTGGCACACGCCAGGGCTGTGCACTTCAGGGACAGGAGCAGACTCGTGACAGTGGGGCAGGGCAGGACCATCAGTCACCTGCCTGCCTCCTTCTCTGCCCTCCACTGGGCCTTTCCTGTCTCAGCCAGGATGACCCTACACTACAAATCAGGGGTCTCCTCCAGGCCACCTGTGACTCCCAGATTCCTGCTCATGCAGGTAAAAAAGCTGAACTCCTCGCTGGGTCCACAAAGCCCTGGGGAACCTGAACCCACAATCGCTCCATCTTCCTCTCCCATCATTCCCTTCCACCTTGCTGACCATGTCCTAACCACATCAGCCTCATTGCTGTATCTCCAATGAGTCCCTCCTGCCCCAGGACCTTAGGTCATACTGCTGGCTCTTCCTGACTTGCTCATACCCCAGTCTTCACATGGTGAGTTCCTCTACCTGCTTCAAGCCTCTGCTCTCAGAGGTCTTATTTAAAATACTTCCCTTGTCTTGCACTCTCTCTTTACTTTGCTTTACTTTTCTTCACTAAATTTCTTACTGTGGATAGCATTCTTTGCAGCCACTGGCATATGAGTTTCTCTGATACTCCCCCACCCTACAGTGCTAATGTCACTCCAGGAGGGTAAAGGCTTTGGGAGAAAAAAGTGAACTAAACACAGGGTCTTGCCTTGTGCTTCCATTGTAAGCATTCAATGCCTGCATTGTTATTCTTGGGTCCCACTCTTGGGCCCCCTTTCTCATTTAGAACCTCTAAGTTCTTCCTCCTGCTCTGCAGAGGCTATAAGAGGGGCAGGTAGTTTTGGATCACTTGTCAGAAGAAACTGAGGCTCAGGGATGTGACATCACTTCCTAGATCACACAGTGCCCCTTAACTCTCTGCCAAAATTGTGCCCTCTGCCCCCCACAACATGGCTTCTGCCAGGCTGTTCCCCTGCTTGGGACCCCTTTACACTGCCCCTATGAACTGTTGGCCATAGTTGGATCTTGAATGCTCCCCAAGGCCCATGTGTGAAGGCTTGGTCTCTAGGCTATAAGGAGGTGGGGCCTCATGGAAGGAAGTTAGGTCATTGGGAGTGTGCCCTTGAAGGGGATAATGGGAATCTCCCTGAACAACATCCTGCTTCCTGACTTTGCTTCTGCATTCTTTCCCCACCATGTAGGGCTGCCTCACCACAGGCCCAAAGCAACAGAGTCCTGGAAGGCAACCTCTGAAACTGTGAGCCAAAATAAACCTTTTCCTCTCCTTAAGTGGGCTTATCAGGTGTTTTGTCACAGTAACAGAAAGATGACTACCACACTGATCTTCTTTTAGACTTCTTTTCAACATCACCTGCCTGCAGGTACCACCTCTCCCCTGAGCCTAGGGCACATTTGCTTTTTGGAAATTCTCAGCACTCCTGTTCCTCTTGAAACTGTCCATCAGAATTTACAGTATAAAAATGGGTGGATTAAAGGGCCTTTGTGGGATGCAAATGTAAGCCACCCTAGGAAGGCAGGTGCTCCCCAGGTAAGATGGGGGAAGAAAAGAAAACCAATGTAGGTGCATTGATGAGCAGGGGCTCAGGTCCTGCAGGGGTGCTTTGGAGGCTGTGAATGGCACTCTGAGGGCAGGAAGCTGGGACATTCCTCCACAATCTCACAGGCCATTGGTTACAAGTTGTTCCAGAGCATGAGCTTCCTGGCACTTCCAGTCTAACTTGTGTGGACACTGAAAGCCTGCAGCCCAGAGAAGCAGATGTTGGAGGTAGGATGCCATCAACACATTTGAGAAGTGCCTCTGAATGGTCCAGAGTGGGACAAGAGATGTGTGGTGACCAAGTATCTCTTGCAGCTTCTTGCTGTAGCTGCAACTTGTAGCTGTATAAACTGTCAATTCATAACACTCCACTTGGTACCCTGAACCTCGAATGTCTGAGAAGCCCAAGACCTGTGTTCTGTCCTCTGGATCAGAAATCATAGTTACGGAGTCCAGACTGAAACACCAGGACAACCCAGTGAGGCAGGCACATTTCATAGATGAGATGTAGAATCACAGAGAGATGAAGTGATTTATCTAACGGTCACACAGATAGTAATGTAGTACATGATGGTGCTGAAATTGAACCCAGGGCCTGCACCCTAAGCTCACTCCTCTGCAAATCATAGCTGGTCACATTACAATTACCCTTTCTTCATGTGAGGACAGTCTCTACATCCACCCTGATCATCCCCATTTATAGATGGGGAAACTGAGGCCCAGGAGGGATGTAATCAGAGAGCACATGGAACCAGATCCTGGGGTGGAGACCTCAGGCCATCTGCCTGCCAGGGAGTCAGCCTCAGTCACTGCCCCTCACTAGCCCCCTGGAGGCCAGCAAGCAGAAGCAAGTTTGGGAAATATGGATCACTGCCATTTACCTGGCGATGCTATGGCCATACTGTGTAGCCCTCCATGCAGTCTGCCTGTGAGGTCTGACTACACCCATGTCACGGCAGGGAGCCAATGTTGCTTCCCCTAGCATGCAACAGGGTCAAGATTCAAATTCAGGATAGTTGGCCTCCAGGACCAAATCCACCTTTACCTCCAAAGTAGGAATTCCTTTTAGGGCATCTGAGCTTGGTGGCCTCTGGTCCCTGGACACATGTCATCCCCTGTGGGCAGCTCCAGCTGTGTCCTGTCTCTTCCCAGAGGAGCATCTAGACATCAGACATGGGCCCTGCTCTGCTGTCAGCGTCAGAGCCAGCACCTGGCCCAGCCTTCATGGTTAGCATGACACCCCCAAAACAGGGAGCAGACATTCTTCCCGGAGTCTTAAATCTGCAGCAGCAGCAGCAGCAGGCCTGCTTTACGGGCTCCACTGGAAGCCACCACAATGCTTATCCCCCACTCTAAAATGCACCCCATTATTTGTGAAGAGTAACTTGGGGGACTGTTGTCACTTCTCTGTAGAGGGGACTCTCAGTGTTGGTTCTGAATGCTGCTTTCACTCCCTAGAGTGACCCTCCTGCTCCCACCTCAGTCCTCCAGCTCCAGGGGTGCAGGTGGGAAATGGAGGCTTGGCTGCTGCCTGCCCAGTCCTGCCATGGCTCAGTGGAGGGAGGGACAGCCGATGGGCAGAGAGGGCTGGGCCTGGGTCCCTGGGTCTGTGGTACCAGTTCAGGCTTGGCCAAGGCGAGGGGCGCAGGCATCTTTCTCTCCACCGGTTTCTTTCTGGGTGAGGATGTTGCAGGGCCTCCCAGAACTGCTTCCACTGGGTCTGAATCAGGACCTCCAGATCCCTACTTCACACGCAGCATAAATAACTCCAAAAGCAGCAGTGTCATTTGCAGATTAGCTCCTCACATGATGAAATGATTATTCAGGAGATTCTTCTCTCTCCCTCCACTCCTCTTTTTTTCTTCTTTCCTTGACTGAGAACAGATTAACCAGAAATTAAAGCTGAGGGGGGACAGAGGCGAGTGTGATGGGTCAGTGAGAGGAGGCTGGGGAGGGAGGTGTCCAGGCTGCCAGGGGTCATGAGGACAGGGAAGGGAAGGGGCTGGGGCTGGTGGGGAGGATGGAGAGGAGCCAGGAGGGAGGAGGGGAGCCAGGTGAGAGGCAGGGGAGAGATGGAGGACAGAGCAGGGGTGAGTCAGGGAGAGGGAGAGAGGCCAGGAAAAGGAGGAGAGAGAAGTTTGAGGAAAAATACCTGAGTTTAAGAAAACAAACCACCAGGAGTGAGGAAGGAGAGCAGATGAAGTGAGAAGAGCGAGTGAGTGTGGGAAAGTCTGCCCTGTGCAGACAGGTCCCAGGGATGGGCCCCTGGGTGCTCGCCCCACCCCAGATCCTGCATCCTGTGCAGCCCGTCAGCTGTGGTGCAGAGTGGAGCTGCCACACACCCTGGCCAGGCAGAGGCCAGGGCTGCCCAACCGGTCCTCCTTGGTGTCTCCCCTTTGCTATTTCATGCATCTACATACATTTATATAAACATCTATGAAACATAAAGATTCATGTATAACTCCACATCTCTCTTCTCTCTCTCTCTCTCTCTTTCTCTCTCTCTCTCTCCCCGCCACATCTCTTTTGCAAGCCACAAGATAACCAGGCCTGGAGCAGAGTCTACAAGGATAAGAAGATTAGGGAGGATCACTCATCTTGTAAGATTTCCAGGAGGGATATTTTATTCTCAGAAGGCCAGTCAGAATTTTCTAAATAGGCTGTGTCTGAGTGAACCCAGAGCTGTTCCCCACTGGGACATTAATTGTACAAAGAGTGAAAGACAGGCAGCGAAGATGAGCATTAATGATTATTTGATTATCTTGAGCTTTAACAAACCCAGCCAGTTCATCTGGATGTGAAAAATTAGCTGTTCTCACAGCAGCAAATTTGACAGCAATCGGCATTATATATCTTTTTCTCCAGAGAGGAAGCAGTCTCTGTGCTAGGGCTCAGGGCTCACAAGGACACCCAGTTTTCTCTTGATATGACCCAGGGGTCAGGTTCTCTGGATGAAGAAAAAAATCTGCCACAATGCAGGGCCTTTTCAAGGAATGTTCTAGATCAATATCGTAAAGTATAAACATAAATTGGCTACAGGATGAACTCAAGCTCTTGCTTCCTTAAATAGAAATTAAAAAAAATTAAACTACTTGGTTTATGGCCCAGTTGCGGGGGGCATTTTGGTCTAGAACTGTGTCACCTGAGGCTGTGGTTATTAGCCACACATGACTGTGGGGCTGGAGACCTGGCAGATCTGGAAAGAGATGTGCCATACATGCAAAACACTTGGCAGACCTCAACAACTTAGCAGGAAAAATATGATGGGCAAAGTCAACTAGAGACATTTCTAACCTCGATGACGATGGAAATGAAGACAGGGTGGACACACCAAGTAAAGCCTGTTATTAAAATTAATCCCACCTGTTTCTTTTTGCTTTGATGCTGCACGTTTTAATGATATATGTGACTCCTGCTCTATTTTGGGTGGATGCCTCTGCTTTAGATGCTGGGTCATGCGCACAGTAGGAGTTTTAGAAAGCTGTGGGGTTTGGTTGTTGGTGGAGAGTTCAGGCAGGTTAATGGAACTCATTCCAGTTCCAAGTCAGCGCCCACAGGTTAACAGAGGCCCTGATTAGGGGACCCTACAGTGGTCCTTCAGCAGCTCAGACTTCAGAGCACTTGCTGTGGGTTCAACTCTGCTCTGAGCAGGTCACTCAGTTGATCTCGCTCAGCCCCAGGATGCCCTCGGAGGGAGGACCCATTTAGTCCCATTTCAGCAGGGTAAGGATGACTTGGAGAGGAGCTGTTTATTGAGCATTTCCTGTTCCCTCAAGGCTTGTCCTTTGGCTTTGGCTTTGGATGGTTGTGTTGGGTTCCCCTTCTCCTCCATTCAATCTATGGACCGCCTGACTCACTGGCATGCCATGACCTTTAGCCAGTGACAGCCAGGACACCTCTCTGATTTTGTCCTCCCCTTCTCTCCTTGTATCAAATAGCCACTCTCTCACTGGGCCCCACTGCAGCCCCCCACATATGAAGATGATTCACTCAGAAGCTTTCAGGGTAAAGGGAAGGAACCCAGCAGAAATCTGGAGCAGGGTGCTGGATCCAGTGCAGCCTCCGCTGAGTGGCCTCGGCAGTCCCTCCAGCTCTCTGAGCCTCAGTCATCCCAGCTGCAGAGCAGAGGCCCACACGCCTCTCTTCCAGGAGAGCACCTGCTGTGTGGGTTACTCTGGGTCAGGGGACATCATAAATGCTCAAGAGAGGCTCATCATGAGGACCGAGGAGTCAGCTGAGCACCCTCCCGAGTTCCTCTCCCTCCCTGCCTTCTTTATCCAAGACCCTGGATTCTACTCTGGGCAGCACTGGCCCAGTTCCGGGCTCTCCTGAGCCAGGAGCAGTGCAGGGCTGCCTGAGGTCCCTGGGTGGGGGTCTTGGGAAATTCTTTAAAAGGAGCCATCCCAGCTGAAAAGAGCCCCTGCCCCTTCCCAGTCTCTCACATTCTCTGAGACTGGAAGGTGGCTGGAGGCTGGAAATAGGGTCTCCTGACTGGGGGGACCACATGACACAGACCCCCGCCCACTCTGAGACCCCAGCCACAGTGGTTTGTAAGGGCAGTGGGGGGATGATCATCAGCTCAGCCCAAGCCCTGGGGCACATAGTGCTGGCACCACTTGGAGCTGGTGCAGCGTGGCCATTGTCACCATCACCATCAGAGCTGTTGTGGTCATTGGACAAAGCCTACCTGGGGTGCTCTGAGCCGAGCCCCAGTCCTGCTCCCCAGCATCCCAGCTCCTCCATCTCCCCAGCCCTGCTTCCATTTATGTACCCTGTCCACTTCGCCTCCTCTCTACTTTCTCCTTCCTCTTTATTTTATCTCAATTTTCCACCCATCTGTTCCCTACACAAGAGCTGCCATCTTTGTTCTGGGTCACTACCCAGAGTAGCCCTGAGCGGGGTGGTATGGCCTGAGCAGGGCCACCAGGCAGTCACCAGGCAGAGGAGTGTGTCCAGGCCAATCCATCACCACTGCCTGTCAGCATGCAGGCAGCAGCCAGAAAGCCACTGGGCCATTCTTGGAATCTCCACTGTCCCTCTGCATGCAGTACCAGACAGGCATGGGGGACCCAGGATAGGCCACGGGCTATGGGCCCTCGAGGGTCTCCCTGACTTTGTCCTCACTCCAGTCCTATCAGCGAGGGCAGCTTCTTCTATCCTGTTTTACAGATGTGCAACTGAGGCACAGAGAGAGGCCCTCACTTGCCCAGGGACATGAAGCAGCATGGGGACACAATGGGGACTGGAACCCAGTTTTGTCAACCCCAAGGTCTGTGATCTCTGAAGCACCTGCCATGCTGCTCCTGGAGCCTGCTTTTTCAGGGTAGCCAAGAATTTGCACCTTCAGGACAGAGACATAGGACCAATACCTGCAGAATTGTCTTCTAGGGAGGCCCTCTCTCCCTGGAGTGGGTGGGTGAAGTGGGAACAGGAAGAAATGGTCATCATGGTAGGCAGAGAGCACAGTGGATCTGAGCAGGGGCTCTAGGGCCCACTCCATGCTTCTGCCTCTGCCTTTCCTGCTCCATGAATTTGTTCAAGTGGCTTCATCTCTCTGGCATCAGGTTCCTCATGGTGTTAAAGGGAGGCCTGCATTGTGTGGCAGCTAGGAAGATTCAGTGCATAACAGGAGGGCTGATGTTTAGGAAGCAGCACAAAAATACTATATATTTACTCATTCCAGTCCTACTTGGGGCTGGTGTTTTATTTCCCTCCCATCATGTACCTCTCCAAAGAACCCAAGAAAGTTACATACAATTATTACTCCCATTTTATAGGGGCTGAAACTAAGGCTCGATCCTTGCCTGTGACCACCTAGCTAGAAACACCATGCATTTTTTTCCTGCATCTTTAGGCATTGTTTGAGCACCTACTGTGTGCAGGGCTTTGCCCTGGGTGCTGCTGCAGTTGCAAAAAGATGGCTTCAGAGCAGCACTGGTTTGTTAAGGGCCCCACTCTTTGCCAGACTTTAAGATGCCTGAGCTCAGCTGCCCCTAGAGGGAGGCTCTGATATCCTCATCTTTTTTTTTTTTTTTTTTTGCACGTTAAAGTTTATTGTCTCAATACAAAACATTCATCTTATAGAAGAAAAAGTAGGTCCAAACCTTCAACTTGTTGGCTTAGGATCAGACTTCCTTAACAGGACTCCCATAGCACATGAAATAAAGCAAG
Organism: Sciurus carolinensis; assembly: GCF_902686445.1. NCBI lineage: Eukaryota > Metazoa > Chordata > Mammalia > Rodentia > Sciuridae > Sciurus > Sciurus carolinensis. The sequence goes on from NW_025920144.1 coordinate 1,656,888, forward strand.
AATCAACAACTGGAATAGATTCAAACTAAAAAGTTTCTCTCAGCAAAGGAAACTATCAGTAATGTGAAGAGAGAGCCTACCAGAGTGGGAGAAAATCTTTGCCAATCATACTTCAGATAGAGTGCTAATTTCCAGAATCTATAAAGAACTCAAAAAACTCTACACCAAGAATACAAATAATCCAATCAACAAAAGGGCTAAGGAAATGAACAGACACTTCACAGAAGAAGATATACAAGCAATCAACAGATATATGAAAAAAATGTTCAACATCTCTAGTAATAAGAGAAACACAAATGAAAACTTCCCTAATATTCCATCTCACCCCAATTAGAATGGTGATTATCAAGAACACAAGCAACAATAGGTATTGGCAAGGATGTGGGGAAAAAGGTACACTCATACATCGCTGGTGGGGTTTCAAATTAGTGCAGCCACTCTGGAAAGCAGTATGGAGATTCCTCAGAATGTTTGGAATGGAACTACCATTTGACCCAGGCTATCCCACTCCTTGGCCTATACCCAAGAGACTTAAAATCAGCATACTACAGAGATACAGCTCATCAATGTTCATTGCTGCTCAATTCATCATAGCCAGATTGTGGAACCAACCTAGAAGCCCTTCAGTTGATGAATGGATAAAGAAACTGTGACATATATATACAATGGAATATTACTCTGCCGTGAAAAATGATAAAATTATGGCATTTGCAGGCAAATGGATGAAATTGGAGAATATCATGCTAAGTGAGATAAGCCAATCTCATAAAACTAAAGGACGAATGATCTTGCTGATAAGCAGATGAGGACATATAATGGGGGTGGGAGGTGTTAGTGTTAGGGTTAGGGTTAGGTTTAGGGTTAGGGTTAGGGAAGGTGGCAAGAATGGAGGAAAGAAGGACTGTATAGAGGGAAAAGAGGGGTGGGAGGAGTGGGGGAAGGGAAAATAACAGAATGAATCAAACAACATGAGCTACATCCTCAGCCCTTACTCAACTTTCTGATATCCAGTGATACTTAGTTCTAAATTGCAGAGTTGCTTCAGCTAAACAGAATGAAAGCCAAAGCTATAAACTCTATATAAATAGCCACAAGAACTTTCTGAGTACCTCCTCCACTTGCCAATTTCTTTGTTTCCCTTTCTCCATTTGTTCAATTTTAAGTAACTACCACTCCCTGGTTAAGAGTGTTAACCAACACTAATGCCTTCCTCAGATCCATAAGAACCCTTGAAGACAAAAACCTATTGCCTGCACCAAACCAACTCTGATGAGCACTGCTTATGCGACTGCTGTGACTGATCGACAATCAGCATTCTTCTGCTTCAACAACTCTTAGCATTTGATTTCTCTTGCTGCCAGCTTTATCTACTGTGAATAATCAGCACTCCATGACCACAATGACCATAAGTCCTCAACCATAACTCTCATATGAATCTCTGTAGGAACCTCCACTTGGATGATCTGAATAATCACGATCCCGACCATATTCGTCTCTATCACTATAGTCCTCTTGATGGATAGTCATCACATGAACTGGAATGACCATAATCACGGTAAATATAATCTCTTGGAGGTGGTGCATAATCTCTTGTGTCACGAGAACTGGGGTAATCTCCGCTTGAATAGCTGTCTTTAGTAGTATATCCATCATCTCTTGGGGATAAATAAACATCTCTACAAGAGGGCAGGGCTTCCCTTCGAGGTGGGCCTCCATACTATCTCTTCCACATGATACAAGAGCTCTTCCTCCCATTCCACTGCTGCTGCGAACTGGTCCAGAAGGGGTGAACTTTTAGGAGAAGGACCCTCACTTCTTGGTGGTGGTCCTCTTTTTACTGGAAGAGGTCCCCTGGAAAAAACTCATGTAAAATGCTTGGAATAGCCACCATCATCCATATGCCCTCCACGTGAGGGTGGTCCCCTAGTTCCTCTGCTTCCTCTTCTTCCTCCTCTAAGACCTCTGGGCAGGCCTCTGCTTCTTGGAGGTAGAGGTGGGCCATGTCTACCACTTTCAAATGATGGTTTGGTGGCTTGTTCCACCTTGATGGCTTTTCCATCTAAGGAATTTCCATTCACGTCTCTGGCTGCATCCTTAGCATCTGCTGGACTTTCAAGGTGACAAAAGCAAATCCTCTTGATTTGTTGGTTTCATGATCTTCATCAAGAGCATTTCCACTATTCTTCCATATTTGCCAAATACTGCTTCAAGGGCTTTCTCATTTATGTCCGTGTTAAGCCCACCAGTGGAAGAGCTTTCCTGGGCGAATCTGCTTCAAACATTCCCCCCCTGATAGGTCAGAGGGGTGGTGATGGCTCAAGCTCCTATGAGCTCACCGACAAGGCCTTTCAAGCAGCTCAGCACGAGTGACAGCTGCTGGATCTGGGAACAGAACAGAGAAGCCGCTAGGACTACTGCACAACCGATATTCTCATCTTGCAATGAGAACACTGAGGCCCCAAGAGCTAAACCATGGGCAGCAGGTCTCAGCCTCATGAAGAGTTCAGCCATCAGGACGGGCCAATCTGAGTCCAGAAGTAGCACCATCCACACAGAAAGGCCGTCCCGCAGGCCCTGGCAGCTCAGAACTCAAGCCCATTCTGGGGAACCCGGGGAGGCTTCCTGGAGGAGACAGGAGGAGCTGAGTGTGGCACCTGGAGATGAAATCTAAGGCAGGCCAAGGGCCATTGTGCTGGATGGACTCAGGGGACGCCAGAATCAGGGACATCTGGCCATGAAACTCTGGGTCCTGCAGGAAGCTGTTCTGAAAGCATGACAGGTACCCGGGGTATCAGGGTCTCATGCAGGTATTTTTAACCCACTGTGTGCGGGAGCCCTGTCTGTGCTTCCTCATGTTGCTCACTGTCATGCAAGGGGACAGTTTTGACAGTGTGTGGCATGAGCTTGATGGGAAAACACAGAATGCAGGCCCCTGAGATGGAACCCCAGACCCAGCTTGTAGCCAGGGCCTGGGGTGAGCAGGAGCAAAGCAGGGATGGAGAGGGGCACTGGCCAAGGATTCAGCATGTGTGATGCTGGGGTGGGGAGGCTTGGAGCTGAGAGGCCAGGTGGGGAGGGAGGCAGACAGACCCTGAAAGCAGATGCATAGCAGCTCGTGCCTGGAGAGAGGACGTGCCAGTGCTTTGGAATATGTCGAAATGCCCAAATGGGGCATCTGGGGCACGGGTGCAGAGAGGGCTTCTGTCAAGATGGAAGCTAGCACTCACTGCCTCTCGGGTGCTTGCTGGTGCGGGACCCCATGCTCCATGCTTGGTACATCCCACCTCTGTCCTCCTCTTTCCTTCAGTCTTATGGGAGACTTCATGTGTCACCTCCACTTACAGATGAAGAAACAGGGCTCTAAGAGCCAAAATCACTGTTGCTCTGACTTTCAGAGTGAAAATTCTCAGTCACTTCAAAATGCAGAGGCCCTCCCGCTCTCCAGACTCTCCTTGCTGTTGGGTGGCAGGAGGCTGAGACAGAATCCTCCCTCCCCAGGTTTAGTGGAAGCGCCCCCACCCTTCCATGGCCTCAGCCTGTCCTACTCTCCCAGCCTCACCCATCAGCAAGGTCAAGCCCAGCTTTGCCATCCAACTCCTAAGCACCCTGCAGAGCCCTGCTGAGATGGTGCCTCCCTTGGAAGCTTTCTAGGTGAAACTGCACTTCATCCTGGGTCATTTTCCTCCTGCATCAGGGCGTTGTGTGCTGGGACAATTTTGCATCTGGCTACATCACCACATGGTGTTAAGGGAACTGTCCAAAGGCAGTTCCTTTGAGTGGAGGAAGCAAGAGTGGGGAGGAGCTGGGCCCACTCACATCAATCTGCTCTCCCGGACAGTAATCTGCTACCAAGACCCCTGCCCACAAGTCCAGCAAAGGTTGTCATGACCTGGTCGCCTCCACCCAGTCCCTCCTCACAGACCCCCACCTTTCAGTGCTGTGACATTGTGACCAAGCACCTAACCCGCATGTGAACCCTAGCAGAGATCAGGTCTGCTCCTTTCTTGTCTCAGATGGCCGTGGGGGGCTGCCATCAGCACAGATGGAGCCCCTTCCTCCAGTTCGTCACCGCCACTTCCAGAGTTTCACCCTGGAGAGATCATCAGAAGCATGGAGGCCTTTGTACCTGCTGAGGTTGTGCTGCAGGGGCTGTTGACCACAGGGAAAAGCCAAGGCCAGGCCGTGAGACACTCCTGGTGAGGCACGATCATTCTGGTGGGGTGCCAGAGGGTCAGGGTGGCTCCACAGACCAGGATGCTGAGGAAGGGACTTCTGCTGGCCCGAGGAAAGGCAGCAAGGATGGGTGGCGGGGGTGCGACCACCAGGCGAGCACGCTGTGCACTCGTGGCAGCAGCAGATTGGGCAGGAAGGGTGCCCCTGAGGAGGGACACAGCATTAGCACCTGGAGGAGGAACACGTCTTCCGAACGGGAACAGTGGCCTGGGCAGGGGCATGCCCCTGCTGTGGTGCAGGTTCAAGGACCCAACAGGACTTGGCATCCTCTTCCCCAGGCCATGCAGCCCTGGTGTCCAGCACCAGCCCCTTCCAGGATCGAGCGGCCCTTTATGCGTCCAGAGTGGCACATCATAGTTTCAGAAGTTTTTTGCTGATGGCACCGCTTGGAGTCTCCCTGTTAGCACGTCAGGTCTGCTCTCAGCAGTTCTTGTCCTGCTCCTAAGACTAACCTCACTGCAGCGTGTTCAGGAAATTGATTGTGGACCACGCACCACCCTGAGCCCCACCCAGCAGGCACAGTGCACATCTTCCCCATCCATCTGCCTCCCTTGGGGGCAGGAAATAGTGTTTACCACCTCACAGATGGGAGACAGCAACCAGAGAGTGTAGGTGACTTGCTGAGGTCTCCCCGCTGGTTAAGTGAGAACCTGGCCAGCCTGTGTTCCTCTGCTCAGGAAGCGAGGTCCCCTGTCCATGGGTTGCAGCTGGCTTCTGGCCCTTCCACCTTGAGTTCAGTTCCTTGGGCTTCTGCGTCCTTTAGGGGACTTTTACTGTGGAAACTAGAGGCAGCATCGTGGGCCTGGTCACTGGCATGCCTGCGTCACATACAAACCAAACAGGCTGAATGCTGACCCAACCCAGAAGCAAAGACCCAGAGGCCTCTGCAGGGAAAGGAGAGGGAGGAAGCAGGAGCTGCGAAGGTGTGGACCAGGAGCCTGGGACAATTGCAGGTTTGCTGCCTGAAATTGACATAAGTCCTGAATGACCTTTTCCACCCAAGCCTGAGCCACCACCTTGACTTTCTCAATATAACCAAACAGCAGCTTCAGTCCAAAGAGTATATATCAAAGTATGAAAGCTTCAGTGAATTTGATTTTTAATGTCCCCTAACCTCTGCACGGCGAGGGTGTTTCTCTGCCATTCGCAGAGGACTGTGCCCTCAGGTGAGTGAACACTGCTGTCCTCTCTTCCTCTCCAGCCTCCTGTGCCTGCAGCCCAGCCCCCTCCATCTGGGGAACTGTGGAGAGTGCTGATGGGGGTTCTGGGTTCTCAGTACTCCCTGGGCTTCTTTGTGCCTTTCTGAACAAGTTGTGCTAAATGTTGACTTCCCTGTGGGAGAAAGCAGCCCAAGTTTTTGGAAAACACTCGGTTTGACAAAAAAACCAGCAGCCCACAGTGGTGTCAGGAGGGGCAGGCAGAGACAGGGTGTCCTGGGAAGCAGCTCCAAGTGAGTGCACAGCAAATCCCCTACAGCTGCTTCTTGGGGAGACGCCATCTCAGCTGCTGCATCTTGGATGACTTGCATATCCCCTCAGGAGGACCTCACAACCACCCCCAAGTCCTGGGGCCCCCTTCTAGGGACAAGGCATCTTCTGGCAGAATTGTCTGAGTGTGGCGGTTGGTTTTTGTGTTTTCAACCAGTGTCCCCATGCAGCTTCTCTCCAGCCATTCCCAGGTGTCCCTGCCATGCTCAGAGCCAGTGGGCTGTGGAACAGCAGCATGTCCCACTCGTGAAGAGTCGCTCATTTGTATCTCACTTTTGAAGTTATTATCAAGCTGCCGCTTGTGAGTGTTTGACAGCAGCTGTCAGCAAGGTGTAAGCTTCTTACCATTGCCTCCGACTGGCTGAAGACCCTTGTGGCAGCCTTGCGGAATAACGGCCAGGCCCAGCCCACCCCTGTCCGGGGAGGCACGGGGATTGCGCAGGGTGAGGGAAGAGAAGAGAGCCCTCCGGATCCCCAGCCCCCCAGCCCCGGTATCATTATCGATTTTCTGACTACTGCTAGAGAAGGCAACCATAAAAGACCGGGATGGTGTCTTGTGTTTTATTTAATTTATTTTATTTGAGGTTCTGGGCAGCCAGTGGAGGTAGGAAGAGAGAGGATCCATCCAAACAACCAATTTAGGCTTGTCAGAGTTCACTTACTGAATTAGCAAGGTGACCGCTCACGGCTACTGGTTGTGTAGCTGCAGCCCCCAGGGCAGGTGCGGGGCGCCGGGAGAGGAGCTCAGATGTAGGAGCTGGGTGCTCGGATCATGGTGCACTGGTGGGGCCTGGTGCCCTCATCGGTGGTGCAGGCCCTGGGAGCAGGGTGTTCTCATCGGTGGCGCAGGACCCAGGAGCCAGGTGCCCTCATTGGTGGTACAGGCCCCAGGAGCTGGGTGCCCTCATCAGTGATGCAGGCCCGGGGGAGCCGGGTGCCCTCATTGGTGGTGCAGACCCTGGGGAGCCGGGTGCCCTCATCAGTGGTGCAGGCCCTGGGAGCCTGGTGCCCTCATCAGTGATGGCCCCTCCCTCTCTCCCTCCTCCCCTCCTCTCTCTCTCCCCTCTGCCTAATTACAGTGCAGCAGGAGCCATGTTCCCCTCTTCCTTGAAGATCCATCTCTATTCATAGTATCAGCCGTTACCCATGCGTTTTTCCAGATGCTGTGAATCTGGGCAGGGGCCTGAAGAAGGCTGGGAATCGCTGCCTTCACCTAAGCACTTGAAATTCCTTGTTTGTTTGGTTGGTTTGTTGTTTTGAAGTATGAAAAAACTCAGTGTCAACCAGAGGCAGCTGTTTGGTGATGGGGAAGCAGGCACACTCTGCCTTACATGGAGGGCCCCTGGGGTGCTCCCAAATGCACAGCGCTGCTGGAGAATGTCATCATCATGCCCACAGGAGAGAGGCCACGTGTTGCTCTCGTTTCCACCCAGAAATTCCCAGAGCAGCTCAGCCTTCACCCCATTGGGTCTGACTCTCCCTCCTGTGTTGCAGAGGGGCCTGGATCTTCCTTGCCTGTCGGTACCAGAGAGCTGAAGAGGGCAGTTGGTCTCGGGACACAGCAGTCAAACAGGACCCTTGTCTTGTCAGGGCACACACGGCGATGGTCTAGAGTCACCAAGGGTTGTCAGGACGTGGGGTGGCTGGCCTGCCTTTAGGGTGAATGTCCTCGAAGTACAGGACAGCTGAGGTTGAACCTCAGCTATGTGAGAAGGGGCCTAGTCATGACGGAGGCAGCAGTGAGCTCAGAGTCTCCAGTGTCCTAAGCAGGGTGTGGAGGCAATGAGCAGGAGCCTCAGGGCATCTCACAGGGGAGGGCTGCTGCCCAGTAAATCCAGTAGTAGTCTGGTCATTGCGGGTCACCAAAAATGGCCCACAGGATCCCCAGGTAGTGCCCACCCAGGAAGATCATTCACTGTTATTTCTTTTTCCAGGATAACCCTGTGCCAAATGCCTTGCTAAGTTCCCACGAATCCCTTTTTGATATTTAAGTGACAGTCCACCAGGTGGAAGTTTGCCTCCACTTAGAGGCAGGGCAGAGAAGAGGAGCTTACAGATGTGCTGCTCCTTCAGCTGAAGAAGGGAAGGTGGAGTCCCTACTGGTCACAGATCCACCAGAACCTCAGTTTCCTTATCTGGTGAATGGGGGCGTGATACCTGTGTGCCCACTCCACATGCGTCTCTTGAAATTCTGTGCACATGAGGGACCTTTGAAAAGATGAGGCGTCAGCAGGAGGAAATCATGACAGTATCATACCTGGAAGAACTTAAACCCACAGGCATGGTGAAAGCTTGGCAGCACCGGACAGGACGTGGTAGATCAAGGTTTAAAGCCTGGCTGGGTTTGGCTACAGTAGTGATGCACAGCAGGGCAGATATGCTTGGACTGACACAGTGCCTACTGCTTCAGGATGCTACTTGTCATGTTGTTGAGCAGACTGGTTATATAAGTCATTTCAAACAAACTTCTTTAATTGTTAAGGTTTTACAGAGGCACCAGGTGTAATGGTAAAGGCCCCAACCCTGAATCTCAGTGCAGTACCCTTCTGTGTGCCCCACCAGCCTCCCAGCCTCCCTCGGAGCCTGATTGCGGATCCAGATGGCCTCAGGGACTTTTAAAAACTTGGTGTCTGGGTGCCACCCAGATCAGCGTAAATTAGAGCCCTGTTGTTAGCGTCCTTAGGCACTCTGCACACAGCTGACCATGTGTTTGCTTTGCAGCCAAAGGTGAGGCAACCGCTCCTGTAGGGCAGGTGTGAGGAGCCCACTTTGTAGGTAGGATGTCTGTCGTCCTGCTGAGCAGAACTGAGACAGAGGTGAACAAGTGGCCGGGCTGTTCTAGTCAGTCTTTATTTTCAGGAGTGATGGAATGTTCTGTCATTTTCTGTGTCATGAAATGTTTATTCTTAGGATCTCCCCAGCCATTTAAAACCATAGGGCCATTGTCACTGCTGGCCAGACCTAAGCGGGGCGGTGCAGCGCCAGCCGTGGTGGTCTGGGTGAAGCACCATTCTCTTTGAGTGCAGAGTCAGGATTCTCTGAGGAAACAGGCTATCTCCCTGAACCATACATGTTCCCATGCCAGTCCAACCTCTGTCCTTAGGGCCTTGTGGCCCTATGTGATGCTCGTTCCTCTCCACTCTGATCATTAAGGACATCCCAGCCGTCTGACCTTCTGGCCATCAGTGCCCCTGAGTCGCCTCCTCCCTGTGCCTGGAACCATCTTTTCCTGATACAGATACGCTCCTGTTCTCCCCTTCACCAGGCTTCATGGTCTCTTCCCATTGTCCCCTCCCAGTGAGGCCACCAGGTGAGATAGCACTCCCTACACAGTCCCTGCTGTGAAAACTCACCACTGACACTGACCTCCTGCTGGCACTGAAGAAGAGTCTGAGGGCCTGGCTCCTCCTCTGTGAGCCTCCCTGGAAGAGAGTCTCCGCATCCCATTTCTGTTTCCCTCTACCCTAGACCAGAGCTTGGCACTAGTAGGCACCACATGGTAGGCACCCAGGAAGCATCGACAAAGAAGAAAGCAGAGGAGCACAAACAGAGTCCCCTCGCCTTCAGGAGCTGGTGTCAAGCCACCCATGGGGCCTCTCCAGTGGCCCTGGGTCTCCATCAGAGGAGCAAGAGTTGGTTGCATGAGACAAGGACGAGTTTTGGCAAAACAAGACAAATGGTGCCAAGGCATGGGGAAACTTGCCCTTGCGAGTGGCCGGGTGTTCGTGCTCGGAGCCGTCGGGTTTGGGGAGACTGAGGTGTTGGGGACAGCGATCCCGGGCCTCAGTGTGACTCTTCATGAGATGCTTATTATTTTAAAACCCCTGAAGGACTCTGTGCATACCTGGAATGTGCCCAGGTCTGTCCCTGGTTCAAATGGCAGAACCAGGGTGGTGACAGAATATTTGGTGGTAATATTTTTTTAAAACCCCCAAAAAGAGAAAAGTTGCAAAGAAAACTAAGAAACCATGTCTGACCCCAAATGCAACTGTCTTCCTGTTCTGGGTTTTCACCCACACATACTGTTTCTTCTGAACCACAGAGCCAAGACCTCCTATGTGGGGTAACGGTTGGTGCTTCTTCACCCCTAACTATTGAAGAATAAAAAAAAAAAAAAAAAGACTTTTTCAACCCACAGTTCCATCCTGAGAACCCCAGCGGTTTCAATCCAGTATTATCATCTCACCTACAGACTTCCTCAGAATTTTGCCCATTATCCAGAAATGTCTTCTTAGAGAAACGAGAGGCGAATCCCTTGAGGCGTCTCCTCCTGTCTCTGCAGTACCCTTGCATTCTGGAAACCTCAGCTGGTATTTCTGTGTGTGTAGTGACCCTGACGCTCCTGCAGAAGTGCTGGCCGCTGTCTCGTCCACAGTCTCCTGCTCTTGGTGGGTGGTGACTCTTGGGACACACGCTGGCTTGCCCGCTGCTGATGGTGTCCTCTTCCATCTTCCCTTGAGCCGTGCAGGGCAGGTTTCTCCACAAAGATGCTGTCCCTCATTTTGCCATTAGGGACCCTCTTGGAGGGCACTTTGAGGACCCTGGAGACCTCCCTGGCTTCCTGGGCCACTTCCTCAATTGTGAGCATCCACTGCTGGTTCTTGCCCGAATCCTGCATCCACCAGGCTGGCTGCCGAGGGCGATGGTCGTTCCAAGGTCCCCCTCACTGCAGAGTCACTGCTCTGCTCCCAGGAGGGACTGTTCTCCATGCCACACACCTGCGGCCTGGGCACTCACGCATGCACACGCACACAGTATTTGTTTTCTTATTTCTCAGTGTGGACTCAAGATATCTTATTCAGCAGGTTATGAACCCTCATAGTGCATGTGTGTAGTGACTGAAGTCCTCCTGTCTGGCCTGTGGGGCCTTGAGGTCGAGCGTGTCTCCGGTTGGGCACCGTGATTGTCCTTTTGAAAGCACTTCCTTGAGTTCACTCTTCCAATTGGAAGAGGCCTGCTGCCAGGGTGCTGGGTGCCGGGTCTCAGTGCCTGCATAGACCCAGTGGTGCCTGTGGCAGAACTGTCCTCCATGTGCTAGAATGTGTGCAACAACCCTGGCCTCTGTCCCCCGAATGTCACTGGCACCTCTTACTGAGTTCTGATGACCAAAAGCATGCCAGGTGTTCTGGGGGCTGGAGAGGGGATGGGGGCAGAATTGCCCTTGTTGAGAACTGGACCCTCTTCACAGACAACCCCAGTGGAGACCAGTCCCTGTGTGCACACGTGTGCAGTGTGTGCATGTCTGTGGACAAACACAGGCAAACACACAGTGCCTGCTTCTCCGTGTTCAAGCCCTGAGTTACGCTGCTTCCTCCAGCTGCAGCCCAGGGTTGCACGGGGGCGGCCTGTGCCCCATGTTTGTCATTCATTCCTGTGGGAGAGTCCCGTCCCCATGGCTCAGCCTGGCGAGCACACATCCTAACTGCAGACTGGCTGCCACTGGCAGTGGACTTCTGGGCTTGCCTGCTTTCCCTTCTGCCCCGCCTCGTGAAAACATGAGCTACCGATGCAAAAACACCAGGCTGCAGGTTCCACAAGAGCAGTGACCTGTCTGTCCTCTTCACCATCATGACCCAGCACCATGCCGGCAGCCTAGTAGGTGTGCAATAAAATGCAGTGCTATGGCTCGGATCCGATGTGTTCCCAAAGGTCCCGTGTTAAGGCCTGGTCCCCAGGCCATGGCAACAGCTAGGTGACGGGAACTCTAAGAGGCAGGCCCTCGTGGGAGGTCTTAGGCCGTGGTGGGGCGTGCCCTCCAAGGGGACCGGTGGGACCCTGTCTCTCCTCCTCTGTCTCCCTGTGGGACGACTGGCTCTGTCCACCTCGTGTGTCACCCCAAAGCAATAGGCTCTGCCCAGTCGCAGGCCAGAGCCTCCACAACCTTCAGCAGAGTCAGCCCCTTGCTGTGCAATGGCTTCCAGTGTCCATCACGGCAGCAGCCCCAGGCCTGCCTGTCCACCTGGTCATGCTCCGAGGTTGCTCTGCATTCTCTCTGAGCCCATGTGGTGTCTGAGAGCTCATGCCCACCCGGAGAACCTTTGCGGGGCTCGCTTCCAGTCCTGCATCCCGTTCCCCCTCGTGTGGACTTGCATTCTCCCTGTGCAAGGGAGAGGAGGGAGAGTTCTGGAGTAGCTGCTTTGGTGAGCACTGGCCAGGTGTACTCAGGATCCAGCTGGACCAGAGGCACCCAGAGTGGGTGACATGTGGGTTCCCACATCTGACCTATAGACAGCAGGATGGCGTCCTGGGGAGGGCAGAGACTCAGACCAGACAGCCCTGGGTTCAAATCCCCGCTGAACCCTGTCGGGCACGGTCCTGGCTCTTATCCACCTGGATGTGCTTTATCTCCTCGGGGGTGAAGTGGGAGCGCTGATGCCCGCCAGCCCCACTCAGCACCGTCCTTGTGGTCAAGGACTTGAGGTCAGGATCAGGCAGGCTGTTTGGAAGGTGGCTCTGCCACTCTCCTGATCTTGACCTTGGGCAAACTTACACCTGCCTTGGGTATCTTTTGGGAGAGCCGAGAGGTGTGGCTTTGCCCAGGTGAGCCCTGGACAGTGAGGTGGTGGTGTGCACCCCACAGACAAGGGGACCAGGTTCTGAGGAAGCCTTCTGCTCCCTCTCCTGTGGCAGCTCAGCTGGTTAGGCCTGGCTGGCTCCCCGCCCTGTGTGGCCCACTTTCCAGGGGGCACTGCCTGAGCTGGACAGCCACCCTGTCCTGCTTCCCACCAGGGCTGGCCACCTCCTTCTAGGCTCACTCAGTCCAGAACACAAGGGTCATTTGGTCACATCCTGCCACCGTGGGTTGCTTCAGCAGCCTTGGTGCCTCCTCGAGGTCTCTGAGTTTCTGGGCAGCGTCTTCTTCAGTGAGGATGCCTCGCCTTTGGCATTCTGACCTGCGAAGGTCTTGCTTGCTCTTCCTTCCCCTCCTTCCCTACCTCATATCCTTTTTGCCTTTTCCAAAAAAATGTTTAGGCTTAACGTTTTTCAAGGACTTCATGTTCCACCTGACTCCCTGCCCAGTGACGAAGGGCGCTGCTTTGGTACAGTGTGTGGCCCCCCCAGGGGTCTCAGGCAAGAGTGCAATGGGTCTTGGACCCCCGTGTTGGGACCCTTAGTGTGGTCCCAGGGTGTCTCTGGGGAGGTGGGGTGTCTGAGGTTCCTCCAGGGAGCTGCATTGACAGGAGGCACATGCTTTTCCTGAGATGTCAGAGGGTTGGGGGCCTGGCCAGAGTCCCAGGGGCCCCAGGTACCCCGACATGCTCCTGGTACCCATCCAGCATCAGATCTCCCCTCCCCAGCTGCCTCCACAGTTCCCAGCCCAGTGCCTTCTCATCCCTGGGGTGCTGATCAGCCACTGTAGACCTTCGTCCTGAGACTCCTTCTAGATGCACCTGGAGCTCCTTTAGAAGGCGCCAGTCTTTACCTCTGAGGAGGAAGAGTGCTGCCGGACAAGAGTAGCAGGAATTGGGGTGCTCTGCTGGTCTGCACGTCCTGCACCACTGTGGAGTGGCCAGGTCCTCGTGCTCAGGACTGCTCCACGTCAGGGCCCCAGGTCAGGTTTCAGATGGAAACTATGAACATCAGGTGGGCAGGAGAAGCCGGCACATCTTGGGGGCCCTGGAGGAGGCTCGTGCTGGCTGCTCCTGCCACCTGATAGCCCTGTTACACTGAGATGGGAGAGCGGGTTCCCCAGTGGATCTGAGATGTGGCTCCCAGAGGACAGAGGCCACTGGGAGTCTGTGCCAGGCCAGTCGGGGCCTGGAGGGTTCTGAGATGGACGCTCAAGTGGGAGGGCCCAGCTGCTCGGAGCAACACAAGGACATGCCAGCCACAGGCCTCCCAGCAGATAGCATGGCCACACCAGGTGCTGCACAGGACTGTGGGCCTCTCCAGGAGCCAGTCCACCTCCACACCCCCAGGAGCTGGTGGGGCAGAGTCACAGTGCCTGGTGGGGGACACGGGCTCTCCCCAGCCATGGAGAAGCCGCCGCCTCTCACCCAGGGCTCTGGGGTGGTGGCCAGGGTTCCCTTCTCCACCCACACCACCCTGAACTGTTTGAGCGGTGGGCCACAGCATTTTCCCTCCTGTCTGTCTTCCTCCACGCAGGGCTGGGGTGGGGGACGCCAGCCACAGGCTCTCGCAGGCTGTCCCTTCAAGGAAAGGATCTGGGGGCCAGAGGAAGGCAGGTTTCCCAGTGGATGTCCCTGCGGCTTCTCTAATCCATCTGTTTCCCTCCCAGAGTCAGCAAGGCAGGCTTTCCCACCTGGGCTCGCTCTTCCCGGTCCCTGACTGGGGACTCCTCTGGCCACGGGAACGTGATCATTTTCTTCTGGAGCTGGGGACATCAGGCCACACGATGCTCTTCCTCCCTTCCTGTGACAGAGCGTCAGTTATTCCAAGGCAGCAAGCTCTGGGGCTGAAGCACCACGACGGCCATATCATGGCAACGTCCCTGCCTGGACTTCAGTCACTTCCCTGCACTGTGGCCCTGGGGGAACCTTGCTGAGAGAAGTCACAATCGGGGCCAGGGATCTGGATAGGCACCTCGGGAGCCCCTCCACCACCACAGGCCCATCAGCCGCCTCTGGGCACCAGCCTTGGGTGATGAAGCAGTTCAGGGCAGGCGGTCAAGCGTGTGATGGGGGTGCGCACGGGATGGGCCCACAGCTGGCTGGCACGCACAGACCCAGTGACACTTGAGGAGGGCAAGATGCTTTAGGAAGGGGCGAGGCGAGTGGGCCATCTTTCTGCACTCCTGGATTTCACCCTCTTTTGTTCATTTCTGGACTCCTGAGCCCACAGCAGGGTCCCAGGGGATGTGTTGGTGGCCATCCTGTCACAGCACTGGCATAAAGTGAGGACAGGAACATAGTCACAGGGTGCAGGCTCATTGCGGGGTCGCTGGGCCATGCCAGGTAGGGAGGGTGACCCAGGACGCACCTTTGACCGGACACCTGCAGAGGCCAGGTGGGGGACCATGTTGGTGGCCATCCTTGGGTGAGCGTGGCTGCAGTCACTGTGCCCTCCTGCTCTCCTGGGCACGGGGCCTTGTGAGGACAACCTCAGGCAGCAGGGTGCTCCCAGCAAGGGCGCAGAGGAGCTGCCCACTTGTCAGGACCTCGGCTGGGGCGCCAGACACTCAGGTGGGTGGAATACGTATGGGTGTGAGCAGGGCGAGCCTCGGAGATGCACCAGGCACCCAGAGGTCAGCAGCCACAGAATCCATGCAGCATTGGCCCTCCCTGTGGGACTCTTGTCCTCCATCAGACGGCCATTCTTAGTCGGGCCTCTTGTACTTTATCTGGTAGACTTTGTCACTATCCGAGGACCTGAGGGAGGGGCTGGGGGCAGTGGGGTGGGTGTCAGAGCTGCCATCATCACAGAGGCGCTGTCATCATCACAGCGACCCCAGAGCAGAGGTCACTGGGAGGAAGTACCCAGCCTCTCTGCTCAGTCTCCAGCCTTCCCTGTGGGCATCGCCATGTCACCCTGCCTGGGACCAGGGCTGCATGGCAAATGCCACCGTGTGTGGAGCGCCTTGGGATCCATGCCAGAAAACTTAGGCCAGGCAGGGCTCCTGGCAGGCGTGCTGGGTGTGGCCTGGGCCCCGGGCATCCTAAGGAAGAAGGGCAGGCAGTGGTTCCCGGACCTGTGGTTCTCAGATCAGGCAGGGTCCTGACCTCTCCACCATGCTCCTGTAGGAGGAAGAAACAAACTAGCCCTCAGACCCTGGAAGGAGCAGTGTTTGGGGCTTCCATGGACCTTTTCCTCGTTTAAAAAACGCCATAAGATAGGTGGGTTTTCGCAGAAAGTGGAGACCTAGAGCCAAAGCAGCCAGGGCATGGAGCAAGTGCTGAGTGCCCTCTGACTGGGTCTCTTGGACCAGAGCCTGAGGTCACAGGCTGCTTCCTGGCAGGCAACCCCAGGGTGCACAGAGAGCAGGGCAGGGTGAGGTCCCACATGGTGTGTGCAGGGCCACACTGTGGGTGACGTCTGAGGAATGCCCAGATGCCACACAGAAGGTCCCCAGCCTGTGCCCTGGTGCTCAGCCCAGGAGTGCCCGAAGGCCTGCCCTTCCCTGCCCTGCTCTGGACTGAGTGAGCTCCGACAGGAGGGCAGAGCACTGGTGGGATGGGAGCTGACCTCTCAGGACACTGCGCCCAGGCCAGGGCCCAAGATGGCCAGAGGGCGGCACATGGTGCTGGCCCTCAATGCTTTACACAGGTATGAGCGTGTCCTCACACAGTGGACAAGCCCCCTCCTGAGTCGTCCCTGCTCCCACACACCCCTTGGTGACTTTCTGGTGCCTGGCTTTTGTTTTCTTTTCACTTGGTCACCTGAAGTTCTCTTGGGAGCCATTTCCTGGAGGGCCTCCCCCCGGGGTGTGTGTGAGAGTGTGGCCAGAAGAAGGCCCCTCATTCTGAGCCCTGCCTTGGCCACTCACTAGGCCAGACCAGGGGGGTGTCCCTCTCCCCTTCACTGTGGAGAAAAGCCGGTGGGGAAGGCTGTGGGCAGTGCCAGGCTAACCGGACCTGCGTGCTCATAAGATCCTCAGGTAACGGTGCCCTGGGAGGCGAGGCCAGAGGGACTGAGGAGGCTGGCCATTGGCCTCCCTAAGTGCTGCCTCTCTTCTGTGCCCCAAGAGCCCCTGAGGAAAGAGAGCACACCACCAGGGGGCAAGGAGGCAGAGACGCCCAGTTTAAGGGGGACAGGTCAGAACGCAGTGTGTGGGCAGGCAGGGTGGGTGCCAGGTACGGGCAGAGCAGAGTTGAGGTAGAGCCTGTGGACAGTTCCTGCAGGAGCTGAGAGTGAGCACTGGGCTTGGTGGTCAGAAGCTCTACCACCATAGCTCAAAGCAGCCACAGGCAGACGAGGCTCCGGGTACAGTTCATGTACCCAGAGCGTTCAGTGGGTCAGACGTGGCCACGGTTTGCGGACTCTGGTCTGAAAGAATCGGTTCTTCTTTCTCTCTCATCGTGTGAATGGGAGTCACCACCCCAGTACTGATGGGCATGGACAGCACACGGCCAGGGCTCAATGTCCCCCCAGAGCCACAGCCATTTCCTCCCCCACAGCTCTGCAAGTGGTGCCCTGGAACTGGTGGCCATGGGGACAGTGGTGGCCCCACCCTGGTGGTCCTGCTGGCACTCTCAGCCACTGCTGCAGCCCTGAGGTCCCAGGTCCACTTCCCTGCCCCATGACGCAGATGGCCACCAGCCTGGGCAGAGGAAGCCCTGGCTCTCAGCTGCCAAGACCATCCTGGCTGGGTCCCCTCTTCCCCTGGCACAGTTGATTCGAGTCCCGTGTGGGTTGGTCTGGCCCCCAACAAATGGCCCGTCCTCCAAATCCATCTCAGCCTTTCCTGGCACACCAGCCATCCCGACCTCTGTTTTTTTTATTGTTGTTTTTTTCCCCATATTTTAAAATAACACTGGTCCCTGCTGGGGTGGGCTTCCCTGCGCATGCTGCTGTTGGCAGGCTCAGCCAGCATGAATCACCGCTGCTGCTGGCTGCCTCCCGGTGCCCATTAGGGCCTCTGGGCCTTCCCTCCAGTGCCCCTTGATCGCTGGGTCAACAGTAGGCCAGCACTCTCTGGAAACTCAGGGGTCTAGGCCCTCCCAGTTATGGAGATGCACCCCAGGCTGCACCCCATGGGACCGGAAAAGTGGCCACCTCCAAACTGTCACCTCAGTCCTGGGTCTTGCCACCAAGATGCAGAGGCTGTGAAACTTTCCCAGCCATGGGTAGAGCCAGGTGACTGTTGGGGGCTCACATGATGGGTAGGGGGGCCTCAGAGTGGGCTCTCAGAGCCCGGGGTCTGGGAGTGCTCCTCCTAATGGCAGCTGTTGGAAGAAACCTCGAGAAGCCTGAGCCCTTCAGGAAGCTGCCTCCCACATCTGTCTTCATCTCCACTGCCTCTGACGCTCGCCTGGCAGCTTCCAGTGATGGCAGCTCTGGCTCCACTGAGGAGTGAGCTCAAGGGAACGATGCAATTACTCTCTCAGAGAGGCACAAAGTGGGAAGCCAGGGAACTCACAGCTGACAGACCGGACCCAGCCCGACCTTGGAGACCTCCCTTCATGTCCCCATGGAGTGGCTCTGGGCCCCATGGAGCCAGCAGAAACACCCAGTGCCCATGCAGGGCACAGGCACTAGACAGGTGCCCCTCCCATGTCCCATGCCTGTGTCTGGTATTGAGGACCTGGGCCTGAGAGGCCAGGAGCAGAAGCCAGGCAGAGATGAATGGTCATTGGGAACTCCACCTGTCCCTGCTGACAGATGTTGTCACTGTGCACCTGCTGCATGCCAGGGCACCATTGGTTCTGTTAGGGGTGCTGGACATTTGGTAGTCCAGAGGAGACAGCCTATAAATACACAGGGCAGAACCCATGTGGGAAGCGACTTGGGCGGCACTGGGGAGGAGCCTGAAGCAGGTGGCATAGGTGCACGTCCTATGTGTAGGTGTAGACCCTCCCCTGTTGCCCGGCTCCCCTCACACAGACAGCTGTGCATGGCCTCCATGGGCAGGCCTCTTGGGCAGGCTCCTGTCCAGGGCAAGGTGTGTGGACCTGGCCCTGGGTGCACACAGCCCTGCAGTCACACTCCATCTCGTCTACCGCCCCTGAAAGACAGGTTCCCCCACGAGTGACATTGCCACCTTCTGCTGTTAGGCCTCCATCCCTGAGGAAAACAGCCACCTTTCAGTGGGGATGCCCCTGAAGCACACAGTGCCCATCCATCCTGCTGCTGAGGGACACAGCACCCAGGCTGCAGCACAGGCGTGTGGGTGAGCATGTTGAGGTCTGTCTCCGTACTGTGTCCCCGGGTTGTAGGCTTCCCAGTCACCTTGATATCGGGTTTCTGGTTTAGTGGACAGCAGTCTAAGGCTCATGGCCGACCACTTGTTTCTACAAATCGAGTTTTCCTTGCACAGGGCCATGGCCGTTCATCACCCTGCTGCTGGCCACTGTCCTGCCACACATCGGAGCCGAGCAGTTGCAAATCCAGCACTGGTGGCAGCCTCACCCTTGTGGAGGAGCGTGTGTCCCAGTCTCAGGGCAGCACTGGTCACCACGTCTTGGCGCTTTCCACTGCCTGTCACCATCGACCCCTCTACCTGCTCCAGGAGCAGGAACTGGTGCCCAGGCTTGTGAAGTAGGAGTAAGTAGGCCTTCGCCTGGGCGGGCAGCTCCGGACTTCCCTGCAGGTCCCGTGTGGGTGCCCTTCCCTTCCTTACGGGCTCCTCTCGCCCAGGGGAGGTGGTGACTTCACCTGTGCCAACTGGAGCACGGGAGGTGGCAGCGTGACTGGCCTTGCCCCACGCCTGCTCTCCAGGTTTCTGTTTCAGCCCCCACTATGGTACTGGCCCAAGTTCTAGTGGGTTCCTGAACCCAATAGTGGCTCCCAGAGCCACACGGCAGTCCCTGGAGTGTCCCTGTCCTGGGTGCCCTCAAGACGCCTGCAGACTCGTCTGGGTGCTGGGGTGCATCACTTGGTGCTGC
The DNA here is from genome assembly GCF_902686445.1 of Sciurus carolinensis. Lineage (NCBI taxonomy): Eukaryota > Metazoa > Chordata > Mammalia > Rodentia > Sciuridae > Sciurus > Sciurus carolinensis. Next base: position 1,676,110 of record NW_025920144.1, read on the forward strand.
TGCAGAGAGGGCCGTGCCTCAGCAGGCACCTGCTCCTGTTGGGGCTCCCCAGGCTCCCCAGGGAACTTCAGGAAGCGAACATGGTGTCAGTGAGTGACCGGACTGCTGCTTGGTGCTCCCATGATAAATTTTCTGCTCTCCAGTTGCCAGGACTCTGCCTGCCCATGTGTGTCCCTCTAGGTCCCTGCAATGCACACCTATGACCCCAGTGACTCAGGAGGCTGAGGCAGGAGGATTGCAAGTTCAAAGCCAGCCTCAGCAATTTAGCAAGGTCCTAAGCAACTGAGTGAGACCCTGTCTTTAGATAAAACTCAAAAGGGCTGGGGTGCGTATCAGTGGGGGAGCCCCCCTGGGTTCAACCCCAGTGCCAGGAAAAGAAAACCTGCAATACCCCATGTGCTCCCTGAGCACTCTCGGCCTTTGGGATGGCGCTTCTCTCCCTTCCCCTGTCCCATCCTCTGGACTCCTCCACCTGCCATCGGGAAGATGGATGTCCTTGGAAGATTCACGCCCCTTGTTGTTAGGACGGCCACGCCTCATTCAGGAGAACAGTGCAAGGCTATGTGGAGCGGCTTGGCATCCACAGTGAGGTGAGGTCCTTGTTCAGGTTCTGAACATTAAAATGGGTCCCAAAGATGTGAGATGGATGGAGCCCTTTTTGTGTGCATATTGCATGGAGTGGGAATGGAAACCCAGCAGAGCTCACCAGCCCTCGAGATGGAGCGGCCCTCCTGATCCAGCCTCCTGATCCAACCTCCTGAGCCAGGCTCCTGAGCCAGCCTCCTGAGCCAGACCTGAGGTGGTGGGGCGTCCTCCTGCTGGGGCCAACTGGAGACTGGGTGCAACCACCTGCTGTTGTGGGAAGCTCACCCTATTTCCTCTGTCACCCCACACATGACTCCACGTTCCTGCGACCCCAGCTACGTAGTGGCAACCCCAGGCGTAGTATAATTGGCGTCAGAGGTTTCTAGATTTGGGGTGATGTAGAACAGTCCTGGGGGCCAGAGGCTCAGCCTCCATGGTCCTTCTAGGAACAGAAGAGACAGGAGATGAGCAGAGCAAGGTGGGGCACAGGAGAGCCAGTCATCGCCATGGCTGGTGACCTCAGGATATTCATGGTTCCTGGAATTATCCTGGTGAGACCGGACATGATGGAGAGGAGAGCAAATGGCAAGGCGTGCCACAGATGAATTCCTGAGCTGGATTTTTCTCCACCTTTCTTTTGATTTTTGTCCCTCCTTCTCCCAAACATTGGCAGTGGACAACGACTCCAAAGGGTGCTGAGTCAGGTCTCAGTGTCCACTTCTGCCTGGCCACGCTCTCGTGACGATTTCATCAGCCTGAATTGTCCACTTTATTTTCTTGTAATGGGATCAGCCCTACGTGCAGCAGTGGGCAAGGCACCTCTGTGGGTCTCATCAACTCGCTTCGCGGAGGCGGGACCCACAGGCATGTGCGTCCCTGGCCAGAGGGTTTCTCCATCTGCCTCATGGAAAGGAAGGGAGTGGGAGCTGTTCCCAGGCCTGGCTCAGCCCCAGGTCAGGCCAGGGTGTGCCTTCTGGGGACAGTTTCTTCTCATTGTCTCGAAAACTAGTCAGACAAGCATGTGAGACGGAGAACTGTTACTCTGTCACAGCCTGGAAATTGCCTCGTCAGGCTGGTCCCTTGAGCCTGGGTCCTCTGTCTACCTCGCTCCTTGCTGGGTCCCCAGGACCCACCAGGAGGGGTCTCCTGTGCCCAGGCTGCTCCTTCTCAGCTCTCACCAAGAGGACCTGGGAGGTGTCACTTGCTCGGCACCAGGGCATGTTCTTGGGGTCAAGGGCATTCATAACAAGTGCCCACTAATGCGGCTCCTGACAGGCGCCAGGCACCAGAGGCCATGAGCAGTGAGGTGATGATTCCCACTTCACAGGTGATTGAAAACGAGCCTCAGGAAGATGGCAGCAAGTGCAGCCGCCTGCAGACTCTGGGGCTTCGGGGCTTCGGCAACTCGCCTCCCTGTCAGAGCCAGGCTCCCTGCAAAAGCTGCCCAGTGTGAGGTGCCTGGCAGGTTAGAGACCAAGGCCTGCCACCTCCACATGCCCTGCCTTCCTGCCACAGTGGCCACCTTACTTCCTCCTCCCTCCCCTGTCTCCCCTGCAGTGCCTGAGTGGTGCTGATGGGTTTTCTTGTTTGGGTGGTGGGGCTGCAGCCAGAGGAGTTTGAGGAACACTGTGTCTGCTTGATCCCCAGGTGAACCTCCAAGCTGCTCACTGGCCAAGGCCCTGACAGGTCTGCAGCAGGGATGCATGCCAAGTGGACAGCACCCCGGCCACTGGGTCCCAGGGTAGTCCTATTGTCCCGCATGCCTCTGATGTGCCAGAGGTTGGTGGTGGTGGCCTATTTGAAGGGCTTTTAATGCCAAGAGGTGTGGCCACTTTTCTCTCACCTCTAGAGGGAAACAGAAGAAGCCTGTGACTGGCCCTGACACAGCCACCCCCGTCCTGCTCTGCGTCCCTGGTGGCAGCAGACTTCCTCAGCAGGGCCATGAGTGCAGGTGAGGAGGAGGCACCCAGAGACCCTCCCCAGGGGCTTCATCACTCAACTGGCCTCTGGTTCTCCCAGCAGGTCCAGAGAGAGAATCAGGACTCCTGTCCTGGGAGCAGGAGGCCCGCTTGGTGCCTGCCTGGCGCCTGCCCACTAAGCATTATACCGCCCGGAGCAGCGGGAAGAGAGCTCAGTGTCTCTGCAGAGCTCTCTCCCTCCTCTGCTTCCTTCCCCAGCCACCTCTGCCCCCAGGAGGGAGAGACACAGGGTGATTAAGGCCTTTTCATTTGTGCCCAGGGCCAGGGCTGCAGGGTGGACAGGGACACAGCTGCAGAGGGAGTCAGCTGGGCACCTGGTGCAACCTGGCTTCATGCACCAGACTTGAAATGGCCCGGCACCTCCCATCCCACAAGAAATTAGAAACGTGACAACAAACTCCAATCGTCACAAACCCAGGAACTTCCACCAATCACGGTACCACAATCACATGCCCTGCCTGCAGAGGGGGTGGGGCAGGGTAATTGGTGCATCCAGGTGAGTGGTGAAATTGGAAGAGTGAGGTGTGAGCGCGGGGTAAGGAGGCCTGTTCAAGGCCCTGGTGGCCTCCTCATTCACAGCTTTGGATATTTGCTATTTTGTGATTTCCAATATCCACACAGTGGGGAGTGGAACTGGGGAGGAGTACCCTGTCCTGCCAGGTCCTGCCCCCGGGCCACCTGCCCAAGCCTGTCCCCTGGCCTTCACCCTGGGAGGCAGGTTCCTGCAGAACTTCCCTGGGAGGGCTTCTGACCTGGCATTGGAGCGACCTCTACAGGCCTGGCTGTGTTTTGATTCTCGACTTTCTCCCGGAGCTCATGGAACTTTGTTGGTTTCTCCCCCTAGCCTTTCTTTCCCTCCTCTTAATTCTCTCCTCATATCTCTCTGCCATCATAAGCATTGCCTGACATGATCCCCACACTGCTCCCAGCAGTGTATGGGTCACCCAGGACAGACAGGAGCGCTCCTGGCCTCAGGTCCCAGGGCTGTGGATGTGGCCATCAGCCATCTCTCGGGCCCTTGGTTTTCTCAACTGTAAGCCAAGAGCTGGCGTTGCTCTCATGCTCAGTTGCTGTCACCCTGAAGGTGGTGTGTCTCAAAGACCCAGCCCTGGCAGGCCCTCCTTTGGTGGCAGCAGTGATGGCCTACTGAAGCCTCAGGACACTGGGTGCTGAAGCCAGGTGCTTCTGAAAGTGTCTGCAGATGCCAGAAAGTTCCTTCTGGATCCAGTCCCATCCTCCAGCTTCACCATACCCCATTCACCAGAGTGGCTCCCCTGTAGCTGCCAGGGCCTCCAGACACAGCTTTTCACTGGCTCTGCCCTCCCTGAGACCCCTGCTTCCCATATCTTCTGAGTTCTCTGGTGAACCCAGAGCCCCTGCTGAGCTCTGCAGCGTCCCCTCCACTGACCACAGATGTCCAACTCTGCCAGCCCCTCCTCCCAGCTCCTCCCCACCTCTTCATTATCTCCTCGTCTTTCTCCAGAACTTGGGCTGCTTACCATGCAGGAAGCATCCAGCTCCATGGTGCTTCAGAGGAGAAGTGACCTCAACAGGCCCCTCTCTCCCCCTGTCCATCTCCCCTATCCCTCTCCCCCTTCCCCTCCTTCCTCTTTCTGGCTTCCTACACTACGACAGGCTGGCTCTTCACGAAATCATGGCTAGGAAACCGAGAAGAAGTCAAGGCCACACAGGGCCAAGGCTGTGGGCCCTGTGGGCTACCTCAGATTTCCACAGGACTGGACGGAAGTCTCAGGCATCTCCCTCCTGCCCTGTGGTCCCTGGAACTGTGGGGCTATTTCCCTGCCTTCCCCTGGGATGAAGTCAGCTCTTCATCCATGAGTGGCCACACTGAGGCTTTCCTGACCCTGGCTTACAGGGCCTCCTGCCTCATGTAACCTGGCCAAGCCTCCAATAAAAAGAGACTGCTGCTCCTGCAAGTGGCTGTGCTGAAGGGCAGGCAGAGTGTCAGGCTGTGTCTTCACTCACTCCAGCTCTGCCACCCTGAGCTGGTCCCCAGCTGTACCCTGGGGAAGGGCTGTTGACAGACATGTCTGCATGGACCCTGCATCCCCTGCCTGGGAGGGCAGGCATAAGTCCCCAGTGGCAGTGTCCACTGGGGCTACCACTGCCTCTTTGTTGGACTCTCCAGGTGTCCCCTCAGAGCTGTGGCACTGTGCTGCTTGCTGCAGATGCAGGGTGACAAGATCGCTATGGTTTCCATGATGCAGAGCTGACCTCAGCCCTGTGGATAACAGGGAACTGGATGTCCACCCACCCCACAGTGTCCAGGGCCACAGCCAGCCAAGCCTTGGGGAGGTCAGGAAAGGCTGTTCCAGGCTAGTGGAGACCAGGACTGTTGAGGGATCAGGGCCCTCTGTCCCCACCAGCAGACGCTGGGCCTTGTAGCCACCACACACATCACCCCTGGGGCCCCAGCCCCTCTCTGAAGAAGTCGGAGCCACAGAATCATGTCTCCAAATATGCCTATCAGGGAACTTAACCACCAAGCCCCCAGCAGAGGCACAGGGACTTGGAGAAGTGGTGAGAGGCGGCATGTCTGTCATGAGATGTGCTGGCCTATAGGTGAGAGAATAAAGCAGGTTTTGTGGGCTGGCCTCCTCTGCTCTCCAACCTCACCACCTTGTCCCACCTGCCTGGCCTCTGTCCCCAACCCTGGCCCCCCTCCAGATGGACCAGGAGCCTCCTCACAGCGGGAAGACTGACGGGCTAGCTCTGGCTCCTCCCGTCCCAGGAGGCTGGCACAGCCACCAGTGCCTTTCCTAATCACCCGTGCAGAGGAGTAGCCAGGAGGGGCAGAGCTGCCCAGAGCTCTGGGGAGACGTGCGGATTCATTTGAGGATTCATAATGCTGCGTTTGCACATTGTCCTGCCTCCAGAAATTGGACTGGCAGATGCTGGTCATGCTGGCAGGGCCACAGGTTAACGCCTCAGATTTAACTTATGTCATTTCTCCAGAGTTTACAGCCTTTGCTGTGTTTTTTCCCAGTCAGTCTTTGGCCCTGAAGCATCCAAGGCCATCAGGGCCAGGTGGGCGCCCAGTAGGCCACACATGTGTGGAGATTTTCAAATCAAGTAACACCTCTCTTCAGATGCCGGGCCCATTAAATATTTATTGGCAGCAAATTGTGCATATTTATTTGATAAATGGACCTTAGGAAGGGGCTGGGGTGGGCAGCGAGATGACAAGGCCAGGGAGGCCCAAGGAAGCCTGGTCCTTTCGGCCTGGCTGCTCTCGGAGCTTCAGCTCATGGGGGAGCAGGCGATGGTGTCTGGTCATGTTTGCCTGTGTGATTCCTGTGGAGGAGCTTGGTGTCCTCCAGAGCTCTGCTGGCTTTGGCTCAGACAGCAGAGGAAGGCTCGGGGAGGGACGTGGGGTATGGGGTACGGAGCTTGTGTCAATTCAGCCTGAGCCCCGTGGGCACCTCCCAGGTCCTGCCTGCTCAGGATGGGGTTCCCAGCTGGACATGGAGGCAGACTGGACCCAGGCCCAGAACCTGGGGCCTCCCTGGCCTGGCCACACATGCACAAGTCTGGGCTCCCCCAGCAAACGGTTTCCCTGTCGGGAAGGGAAGGACGGGTGAACCAGAGCCTGCAGCGTCTTGGAGTGGAACCGAAAATTCCCATCAGCATCCCCCTGACCATTCCCTGCCTGACCTGCTTGCTGCCCAGGGCCAGGGAGAAGAGGGCGCACCCCCAGACCATGCTGCCTGTGGGCCTGACTCACTGTGTCGCGTGAGACTGGAGCTCCTGTCTCCAAACACGGAGGCACTGTCGGGAGACCTCCTGCCACCCCTGCCTCCTCTGCGGGCCTCAGTGCTCAGACCCCCATTTGCCTTTTGTTTCCAGCACCTTCGGGGAGCTGAAGACGGTGCGCTTGCCAAAGAAGATGGCTGGGACGGGCACACACAGGGTCTTTGGCTTCGTGGACTTCCTCAAGAAGCAGGATGCCAAGGTAAGATGTGACTCCTCCCTGCCCAGCCTCTCATTCCAGACTCTGCAGGAGAGGCTTGCAGCCTCCTAAACGCAGCATGGCACCCCCCCTGGCACTTTCCTCCTTTTCCCTGACCTGCAAATTCATACAGCAGCCTCGGAGGAATGCCTCTGGGTGTTGTGCCTGCAGGACGGGACAGTGTTGGGTTTCCCAGGCACTCTGCACACCAGAGAGAGAACTCTGCAGTCCAGGTGGACCTGGGCAGGCAGCGTGGGAAACGCTGTGCAGTAAAGCTCTCAGAGAGGAGAGGGAAGGTCTGGGAGCAGCCCGTGGGGGCACAGCTTCCCCATCACCTTTGTGCCCTGGTGAGTCTGGTTTGTGCTGGTCATGCGTGTGAGGCAGCCCAGGTGGCTTTCGGTGTGTGCATGTGTGCCACCCTTCCGCTGGGCTCCTCCAGCTGCAACGTGCTTTCTGGGTTGCTTGGATTTTGGGGTGCTGGGGACGGAGCCCAGGGCCTCACACCACTGAGCCAAATCCAGCCCTGAAGCTCTGTTTGGAGCTTGGGGTACAGCAATTGGCCTTGCTGCAGGTACCGGGTCCTCGTCTGCCACCAGTAGGTGTCCCGCTGTGTCCTTTGTCACTGCTCTGTCAGGCCCAAGCTTCCAGCGGGCAGGGGGATGCCGGGCTTCCCTATGGGCCTCCCCACTGTGAGCTCTGACCACTAGCAGCATTTCCCCTTCCTGGCAGCAGGTGGCCCCGCCCTGCACCTGCCAGGAGTCCTTCAGAGGGCAGGTGCTTCTTGAAACTGCCCTGGCACCCGAGGGGTCCAGTGAGGGTCAACTGCTTGGAGCCCAGGGTACAGTCCCGGGTCACAGCACAACCCCCACGGGCCTGGGACACCCTTGGGGGCCTGCCTGCCCTTGCGCCAGGTTGCTCTATGCCATGGATGTGTGGCCATGTTTGGACGCCTGCTCCTCTCTCCTGGGCTGGCAGCCTTTCCGTGCCTCCCATCAGGGCCCGAGGGACAGCCCCCTGTGGGCAGCAGGCCCGTGGCAGCAAGGGAGGCAGCAGAGGTGGGCTCCTGGGTGGCAGCACCCACCCTGCCTGGGCACAGTAGGTGGCATGCTGGCCCGCCCCAGCACGTGGTGAGTGCTGCATGTGACTCGGCTGTGCCCGGCTTGCTGCCACAGTGCCCAGTCCCCAGGTGGCCTTCCTTGGTCCACAGGTGTGCACACCTCCAAGGTTCTGGGCAGAGAAGGCCAAGGGGTAGGTGCCCTCCCCCAGTCCCCAGATGCTGGACAGGGAGGGGCGACTCCCTGCAGGGGCACTGGGGGCAGTGCAGGCCCCCGTCCTGGGAAGCACTTCTCATGAAGGCCACGGCCAGCACTAGCTGTTAGCACACAGACCACAAAACCAGCCTGCAGGAGGTGGTGCCCCCATGCTGCGTCACCTGCCGTAGGAGCTCAGGTCCCCTGTGGTGGTGGTCAGTTTTCTGGTAGGCCGGGGTGCAGTGGTGTTCTAGGAACGGCTGGCCCTGGGCGGCTTCCTGTTGGCTGTGAGGGGATATGGTGGGGAGGGGGCCAGCAGCAAAGTGCCCTCCTGTCACTCCAGGGCTGGGGCCATCCTGGGACACAGCACTTGGGTCTGGAGGGTCAGACCAGGTTTGTGTGTTTAGCCTGGACACTGCAAGGCCCACGCCAAGTCGTGGTGAGAACAGCCAGGTCATCAGAAGAGAGGCCCGTGTGCAGGGAGGGCGTCCCCCACCCACGGGCACGCTGGGCACCCAAGCCAGGCCCCAGTGTCCCCAATCCCATGCAGCCCTCAGGGCCCCATGTGGAGGGCAGCTCCTCCCAGCCATCCCCTTTCCTGCCTCCATTCCTGGCTCCCAGGAGAGCTGAGGACTGGAGGGCTCAGCCCAGCCTCAGGAGTGGCGTACCCACCCTCCTCGGTCAGGCAGCTGACCCTGGCCCCGCAGGCCTGTGTTGGCTCCTCCCCCAGCACCAGGGCTCAGGCCCTTCACAGTCCTCACAGCCAACAAGCAGGGCTTCCAGAAAGTCCCAGCCACAGCTCTTCAGAGCCCGCTCCGTCTGCCTCACTAGCTCCTCGGGACAGCCTCGCTGTCTGCTCCCAGGCTCAGGCTCCACCCTGACCCAGGGGTCTAAGCTCTGCAGTCTGCTTGTCACGCATCACTCAGACACTCTGGATTTCAGGCAGCTTGAGGGCCTGGGCCTGAGCAGGAGCTTCCTGGCCCCTGCCTGGCTGCCCCGTGGAAGTTCTGGGGCGCGAGTCCTGCTTTAGCAACCCCTCAGACCTGGTGGACCCTGACCCAGGACCCTCCCGGATCTTGCAAGGCCTTGGTGCCCTCTGCTTAGCACCACCATGAGGAGCAGCACCTGCCACTTGCTGTGCCAAGAGGCCTGTTCCAAGCCATCCTCAGGCAGGAGCAGGGGACCAAGAGCAGGGAATGGGGTGGACTGGCAGGAGACACAGCCATCACACACTCTGGCTGGCCGGGCACTGGTGGTCAGTGCTCCCCGAGCAGCTGCCCCAGGCGAAGCTGGGTGAGGTGTCCCCACCACACCAGTCACCAAGGTAGCCCCGAGCATGTGCTGCCTCCATTGCCCATGAACAGGGGACCCTGAGCCCTCTGTCCCCTCTCCAGAGATGTAGGTCTCACCTGGCATCTGGGGCCCTGCAGAGGCTGCAGGGGATGAGCTCAGAGTAACCAGGCAGCTGAGGACAGCAGAGGCACCTCAACACAGGACAGAGTCCCCGAATGAACACATCGTCCCCTCCGGCCTGCTGCACCTGGGACCCCTGCTGCACCTGGGACCCCTGGGGCATCAGCAGAGGTGCTCCCTCTCCCCGACTCCTGCCCCAACTCAGCCAGCCGTGGTGGAGCCTGTGAGCCCACGGGCAGCGCAGCCTTGCCTGCCACTGAAATGCCCTGCGCACTGAGGGCGGGTCCAGCCATTGGCCCTGGTCACAGGCGTGGTCACCAGAGCCCTGCTCACAGGAAGCTGGACAGACAAGCTGGCGTCTTCTCCCAACCCAGGATGTTTTATGAGCTTCTGATGTCCCGACAGTAAACATCAGACCCACCGACAGCGCTAGGGTTACCTAGCCCTCCAGGTGTGACGAGCAGCATTTTCGAAAGTGGGGTTCGCAGCTGCCCCTGGAAGCAGGGCTGGTGGGGTGCTGGGTGTCCTTGGGGCCCTCGGCGTGGCTCAGGTCCTCTGGAGGAGGGCCTGGCCAAGGCCTTGAGCTCAGGCCCGGTGTGGGGGGCGTGCAGGTGACTCACCCAGGGCCACCCCATGGGTCACGGTGCTGTTGGTCACCATGTTTCCTCACATCCCAACAGCAACAGCAGGTGGCCCTCTGTGCCATGGCGGGTCCTGCCTGTTGGCGCTCGCTGCCTCCTGGAGGAGAGAGCCTGGGCCCAGCGGTGGGGTGGCGTGTGGCCCAGCCACCGACAGTCCGCTCCTGCACCAGCTCTGTCTGCACTCCCTTGAGCCTCACCACCCCACCAGGGGGGCACAGAGAGACAGAGGCTGTTCCCTGAGGCCACACAGCTGGTCCATGCAGAGCTTGGTGTGGGGGTGTGTGGAGGGTCTTGCAGGAAGGAGGCCCCTCAGCTGCTCACAGGTGCTGGCCCTAGACTGGTGGCACTGCCTCTCCTCTACTGTGGGCCTCCCTCTGACCCCATAGTCACACCCCCCATGCCACTGCCCAGCGTTGGGAGCAGAGCAGGGACTGAACGGGCAGGCGAGGTGGATGGATGATGAAGTCCAAGAGTGGAACAGGCCAGCTGAGCACTGTGGGGGAGGGACGGGAAGAGACCAGAAGTGGGGGACATGGGGAGAAGTGGACTGTAAGTAGGGAGGTCAGGGGAGCCCCACCACCGTGGCCCCTGGGTGGCTCCCCAGATGGAGGGACAGCCAGGCAGGGCCTGAGTGGAGTGGAGGGTGGCCCAGGAGCTGAGGCAGTGTTGACAGGGTGACAGGCCTGCCCCAGGCCCTGGTGACCAACCACTCCTGGTTCTACTTCCCAGGGGAGGAGGCACCCACAGAGGTTTGGAGAAGGGAGTGGAGGCCAGAGTCCACGGCACCTGGACCAGGCCTGCAGGGAAAGGGAGCAGTGCTCAGGTCTGACCTGTTGGGAAGCTCCGGCCAGCGTCCCAAAGGGAGGATGGTCCCCTGCCAGGCTCAGGCTGAGAGAGACTAAAAAGTCCTGTGGAGCTAAAGGCGGTGACTGCGGCCGACCCTGGGACCCCAGGCCAGCGTGGCCCAGGAGGACAGGCTCCAGGGGACCCTCCACCCCTGTGGCCGCAGGTGTGGGCAGCAGGCCCACAGCCCGGTGGCTGGCCTTCTGTTTACTGGTGCCTATTACCTGCCCACAAATTCAATTTCCAGAGGCCATTGTGCACCTCGAAAGCTGGCGATCACCAGGGTCCCCGGCCTTGAGCGGCACGGGGTTGCAGGGAGCTGCAAGCCCCACAACCCAGCCCTATGCTCCCGCCCTGTGGGCAGCTCAGCAGCACCCTCGGACCAGGGGCCCACCTGCTCATCCCCCAGGGGTGTCAGGAGCCCCACTGCATGCCAGGTCATGTGCTGAGGCTGGGGTCACAGAGCTGCAGGGGACAAAGGCTGTCACATGGTGCTGGGTGGTGGTACTGGACCTGGAGTCAGTAGGGGGTGGGGTGGGCAGGAGCTGGGCCAGGCCTCCAGGTGGCCCCCTCCACAGCCTGGACCAGCTCAGGCAGTGCCCAGGGGATGTGGGGTCTCTTCCTATGGGACTGGTGCCTGGGGCACATGTGCAGGGGGCTCCCAGAAGGGTGGGGTTCCCAGAGAGAAGGTGATGGGGCTCCATCAAACCAGGGCCATGTCCATCAGTTGGGGGAAGTAAGTGGGGAGGCAGCTAAGGCAGGTCCCCTTGGACCAAGTGCTGAGCTGCCACCCTGGGGGCCTCAGCACCTGGAAGGCTAGAGAGGAGGAGTGGGAACCACGTGAGGCTCTTGAGACCTGCTCTGTGCAAACAAAGTCTTCGATTGAGTGGACTGTCCACCAATGAGCCGTTGGCCCAGCAGAAGAACTGACAGAGAGGCAACCCAGCGCTCGGCCTCGCTGCCCTGTCTCCTGAACCCCTGCTCCCGCCACTGCAGGCAATAACGTGGGCCTCAGCGTGGCCTGAGGTCAAATCCACACTGCTCCTTCTGGCTGACCTCAGACCCTGCCGCCTGACCCACCCTCACCTGCACAGGCAGTGACAGCTGCTGTGGGTGGACAGGAGTCAGGCCATGGTGCCAGAAGGGACGCATGGGGGCCCAGGCTGCCTGCCTCCATCCCTCCCTGCCCTCTTCCCTCTGTCCTCACAGAGAACTCCTCTGTGCTCCTCAGAGCCCACCCCAGATACCCCCTCCCACCAGCCACTCCCCATCGCCCCTCCACGCCTCCCGGGGCCCTGCACTGAGCAGCGACTGGGTGCCCGCCGCTCACTGTGCCATGGGAGTCTGTGGCCTCCAGCCCCAGGAATGGGTCCTGTTTGTTGCCTCAGCCCTGGCTGGCCTCAACCTGCAGGGAGGAGGAGGATGCTCACACAGGGCCTCCTGTGAGGGATGATGGGGAGGAGACGTGGAGGCAGGAGGGGCTCTGGGCTGTTCCCTGCCCTCACACTACCCTCTCTGCCCTGCTCTCTCCCCTCCCCTGATGTCCTCCGTCCTCCCATCCTGCCTCCCAGTCCTCTTCTCTGCCCAGAGGCCTTTCCTCATCCTCTCCCCTCTCCTCACCCTCGTCATCCTCCTCTCTCGCCATCTGGGCTCCAGAGCCCCTGAAGAAGAAGTGGTTTGTGGTGTTGGACAGGATCCTGGAGCAACTGCAGGACAGTGACCCTGACAGAGAGGAGCAGACCCTTCACCTGTGAGCTGGCACCAGAGGCACGTGGCTGGGGCCCTGGCTGAGGTGGGGCCACCACAGGTCCAGGGTGGAGGGGAGAGAGCCCTCTGGCCATCTGCACCCAGAGGACCCTACTGGCTGCTGCACCCTGCCAGCCTAAGGCCACCCAGGCACCCTGCCAGCCTGAGGCCACCCAGGCGCCCATCTGCTGAGAGGAGGGTCAGGATTTCAGGGTGCAGAGGCTTGGGGACTTGCCCAGGGGGTGCAGCCGCCTGAAGCCAGGACCCTGCCCTTGCCCAGAGCAGGAAGTGCTGGGCGAGGTCCGTGCTCAAGAGCCAGGCTGTGCAGGCAGGACCCTACCCACCAGCTCAGGCTGGGAGGTCCTGGCCCAGGTCCCTGGCCTGCCTGAGGTTGCACCACCTCACTGTCTGGCACCTGCAGCAGCCCATGAAAGGGACAGCCACGTGCCAAGCAGGTAGGAGCCTCTGCCCTTGCCTCCACCAGGGCTGCTGTGCGAGGATCCCACCTGCATCTGTCCAGGGGACTCTGTGCATGTGTCTTCGTCACATGGACCAGGAACCTGGGTCTCCTTCAGGGACACCTCAGACCACTTCCTGAAGCATCAGGCCCTGAGCCCAGTTGTCACCAGTGCCAGCCACGCTCCACTTACAAGGTGGGGGCCTCTGGAAACGCCACGGACCTCACCTGAGGGCAACTCCCCGGGCAGGGTTGTGCCAGCACCAGCAGCAGGCGAGATGCCACAGAGCTGAGAAGCCAGGCATCGGCCTCATCTGAGCCCCAGCAGCTGTCCCGGCCCCTTGACTGCAGACCTGGGTGCTCCAAGCCACGGTTGTCCTTCCATCAGTGGGCGCTGACCTTGCTGTCTTGGTCAGTGGCCTGGGGAATAAACCTCAGGACACTTGCGTGCTGTCTGCTTCCTAACTAGGACTGTTAGGGGAGCCTGGAGGGAGCCCAGGGAACTTTGGTGTTCTGTGTCAGCCCCATCATACATTTTTGTGGGGACGAGGTTCCAGTTTTTGTCCAGTGTCCAGGGGCCTTGGGTCCCGAGCAGGGCTCTCCAATGTCCAACACTCGGCTTGCTTCCTGTGAGTCAGGCTCTGCTCGCTGCCAGCTCATCCCTGGGCACAGTGGAGACAGACCCAGGAGGCTTGCTGCCCAGCACTGTTACCCCTCACTGTGGAAGTGGGTGGGGTGGACAGCAAGACCGTTGTGGAGGGTGAGACCAGACAACTCCAGGCCCCTGTCCTGGTTCACAGCCTGAGGGCCACGCAGGACACAGGCCAGGCCTGTCTGACCCAAGACCAGGAGCAGCAGAAAGGAGGTCCTGCTCCAAAACTGCCCAGGGTGTCCCTTCCTCGACCTGAACCAGCCCTGCTGTGGGGCACGCTGCAAGTAGGGGCAGACTTGTGAACAAACAGGAGATCACTTCTCCACAGAGGCCTTGGGGTGCCCAGTACCCAGCCATCAAGCCACCCCCAGGTAGACCCCGTTCCTGCAGGCAGCCCCCTGACCTGGCTGGATCCGTGAACTGAATCTGGCTGGTTCAGCTTAGACCCTTTCGGGGCCTCCCCTGCGCACTGATAGTCAGGTCCCCTCCCTAGCATGAGGCCTGCCCCACCTGGCCTCAGCCCCACCATCCCTTCCCAGGGCCTGTGCATGGTGCCCGTCCCCGTCTTTCCTGTTTCCCCCGAGACTTGGCCTGAATGGCACTCCACTGATGAGCATCTCTCCTGGCCTCAGCACCTGTCCCCTATCCCTGTGCTCGGTTCCAGGAGTCATAGCCTTTAACGCAGGGGACAGCTGGAGTTGGAACAAGGGTCTCCGTGACCCTAGGGCCTTGCCTTTGGAAACCAGTCTTTAAGAAGTTAGGGGCCACGAGGACCATTGTGATTTTTATGATCATGCTGTGGTCATCCTGGAATGAAGTCACGTGGAGCTAGGTGACGAGGAAAGCCAGGCTTGGTGTCCGCCAGCCCAGAGGAGGGGCTTCGTCATTCCTCCTGTGGGACTGTGGCTGGAGCCCTGCTCCATCCAGTAGGTGCTGTGAGTGGGGAGACTCGGCCACCTGGCAGGAGGTGGGCAGCCCTGGAGCATAGCTTGGGGGCCTTCGGGAGGGACTCTGGTCCAATTTGAGTGACAGTGGCAGCTGAGCAAGGCTGGGGCTGGACCTGCTTTGGGGCCTGCACATTCTGACCCCGTAGTGCCTCCTGCAGGGCATTTATCGTCGGGAGCCTGTGGCCTCCAGAGTGTCGGGAGAGAGCCAGGAAGAGAACTTGACCAGCTGGACCAGAGAGTGTGCCTGGGAGACAGAGGCAGCGCCCAGGTCAGAGGGAGGCAGAACACAGCGGCCCGGGACCTGGAGAGCTGAAGCGACACTTGAGCCACAGGACAGGTCAGGCTGTGTCCAGAGGCAGGAACCCCACCTGCTGACCCTCACACACACCCCCATGTGGACCTCAGGCCTGCCAGCTGACTGCATATCCCAGGTCCAGTGTAGCCAGTGGCGGGCACCAGCAGGCGTGGGGGACCAGAAGAGGAGCAAAGCCACCCTGTCCTGCGTGGCCTCTTGTTGAGGTTCAGTCCTGCCTCTGGTGCCACCACCCCGCCCAACTCCCTTGTCATCCAGGGCCTCTGACTCTCAGATCTCCTTTGTTGCAGTTCCCCTGCTGTGACAGGGCCAGCCTGCTGGGGAGGCACAGAGGGAGGAGTCTGGCAGGACCTTAGGGGACAGGAGTGCAGCTGGGAAGGGCAGCCACACCGGAGGCCTGGGAAAGCTACTGGGCCTGGCGGAGAGGGGCCACACAGTGGACAGGGTCCTGGCTTCTCCACACAGGGCCCACAGCCCGCCTGCAGGGGGGAGACAGTTGGACAGGGCCTGAGGGAAGGGAGGGTTGAGGTGGTGGCAGCCCTGCTTCAGAAGACCCCATCCCAGTGTCCAGGTTGCTGCCTCTGCACCAGTTCTCCATGTTTTCAGAGAGGCATAAGAATCCCAGGCTGGCCACGTCTGTTAAAGAACACGCAGGTCATGGGTGGACAGCAGGGTCTCATGCCTCCTGAATGAGAAGTGGGGGATCATTGTTATTATTATTTTAAAATTATCATTCAACGAGGAGCAGATGCCCAGGATGTCAGATCTGGGCTGCGCCAGGCTGTGCCCACGTGCAGAGCACAGGGCAGGGCCGAGAGGCCCTGGGCAGAGCCTGCGTCTGCATGAAGGGTGGGTGGGCCAGGCTCTTGTTACCCACATGCCCAGCCCCAGGCGGGTCCACCCACATTTGGTGGGAAGCAGGTGAGTCTGCCCCCAGGAGCAGGTGCCCTCCTGTTGCTAAACATCCCAGCACTTAGGACTGAGTGTCACTGTGTGGCAGGGGACTGGGAGAATCGTCTTTTCTGCCTAACTCGGGGACACTGAGTTGGCACTGGTGCCAGTCTGCATATGCACATGTGGAGGAGGGGCAGGCAGGAGGTGGAGTTCCAGCAGCCTGGAGTCTTCTGCCTTCTTCCCAGGGACACAGGGACACGCAGGCTGGCTGGCGCCTCAAGCAGAAGCCAGAGGGTCCTTGGCCAGCATCTCCTCAATTCTCAGGAATGGGGCAGGTAGAGAGAAGCCCGCCACCCTGCAGGCGGGAGGCAGGGACCATTGGGCTGACCCTCCTCATCCTGCTCATCCTGCTCCCCATCACGGCTCTGGGCCAGGGGACCTCTATGCTGTGCAGGGACCTGAGGTTGCCCCACCTGCGTCACGTAGCTTCCCTTGCTGGGTGGACATGTTTGCCTCCTGGCCCTGGGCGCCCCCATGGGTCAGGCAGGAGTGGCTGTCACTCCATGTGGCCCCACAGGCAGCGGGCCACTGCTGGGCTCCCTAGTGACAAGGACAGGAGGGATTACCCGGGCCCAGCCTGCAGGCTTTGGCGAACAGCACTGAGCTCAGTCTCCACACCTGATTCGATTTGTTCTGCTGAGATTGAAATAGGAAATGGTTGCCAGCCAGATGGTCAAAGGACAGGAGGGGGGGGCGCCCACTGGAATTTAATTTTAATGGAAATGTTTTAACCCTTTGGTGCGCCTTGCAGGAAAGGAGCGCATCCCCTCCCGTGGGTATGGGCTTCCATCCCCCTTGCTGGGCTCTGCCAAGACCCTGTCCTCTTTCCCAGCAGCATTCAGGATGAAAGCCCAGGGCAGCCCTTGCTTCCCAGGACAGGGTCCTGGTCCCCATACTGCCTCCCTGTGCCTGGGTGCATCACAGCCGGCGATTCTCCCAAGCTCCATACTGGGCAGGCCTGGCCCATAGATGCTCTGCTGACACCCAGGACCCTTGCTGCCTCCCAGTTCTGTGATGTCACCCATCCTGTCCTCTGATTACAGGGCAGTGCTCTGTCCATGCAGGTCACGTCTCACTTCCTGGTGGTCACTTAGCCAGCATTTGCTGAAGAACAAGGGCCACTTCCTCCTCACAGCAGCCATGGGGGGTAAGGTCAGGCGGTGGGATATGTGGACACAGGTGGGTGACCTGCCCACCAGAACACTGTGCAGAGGGAGGGGACTGGGACCAGGGCCCGTTGGGGAGCAGGCAGGCTCCACCTGCAGGATCCCAAGAGACACAGTGCCTGCCAAGTTGGTGGCAGTGGGCAAGGACCACTGGACAGAAGTCCAGACCTGGACAGAGGAAGAGGAGCAAGGGTGCCAGCTGAAGGGTCTGCTGGGAAAGTGGAGTCACAGCCAGCGGCCCAGTGCCCTGATCCAGAGATGCACTGGAGGAAGCAGGGGGCAGCACCTAAGGCTGGCTCATGGGAACCAGCGGTCAGGTTTTAAATCCTTTGGGCTGGAGGTGACCAGGGGCTCTCAGATGGAGAGCCCTGGGCAGGGGCAAGTCCCCCGTGCAGGAGCGTGGACCGAGGGCATGATGGGAGCTATCCCTTTGCTTTAATAACTAAGAGGCAGAGGGGTGTCTTACCCACTTAGGCAGAGCCGGCAGACACCTCAGGAGTTTCTGGGTTGTAATTTGGTTGTGTTTGGGCTTGGCCTTGGTTTGGTCTTGTCTTGTGTTTTTTGCAGAGCTGGGAGTGGAGCCGGGGCCTTGTGTGTGCCAGACAAGCAGTCTGCCTCTGAGCTGTGCCCCAGGCCTGCCAGTCCTCGAAGTGACCATGAACCCTTTCCAAAAAAAAATAATTTAGCTCGTTTTCACATTTCCTGCAAGTGCAGATCCATAACTAGCTCACCCAGTTTGTGGTTCTCCCAAACTCCAAGGAATGCCTGTGAATCGATATGAGGAAAAATATTAAGAATATAAATACAATGAAACACAGGGAACAAAGGAACATGACTGAAATCACAGGGCAGCAGACCATGGGTCAGACGAGCTGCTGGTTTTATAAATAAAGTTTATTGGCACACAACCTGTCCGTTGGTTACTCATTGTCTGAGGGAGGTTGCCACATGTGGCAGAATTGAGGGGTCCATCAGACCCACCTGGCCCTTTGCATCCAGCGCTGACCCTGGCCCCAACCAAGGCTCACCTGTCTTACAGATTGGAAAGCCAGTCCCAGCGAGGTCAAGTGGCTTCCCTGAGGTCACCGTGGCAGAACTCCCCTGCCTGCCCCTGTGCCTCCTTGCTGCCTGGCTTGTCCTGGGCCCTTTCTCCTGCTCACCCGCACCAGGTGGGTCACATCCCACTTTCTGCAGCACGAACTTGACCTCCTTCACGACCTCTCTGTGCCTCAGTGTCCTCCCTCTGATGCACAGGGAGGTGCCGGCCACACATGAGCTCTATATAGCCTTGTCCCCGGCACCAAGGTTGTGCTCCACGACCTGGCAAGCCCTTCTCAT
Organism: Sciurus carolinensis; assembly: GCF_902686445.1. NCBI lineage: Eukaryota > Metazoa > Chordata > Mammalia > Rodentia > Sciuridae > Sciurus > Sciurus carolinensis. Next base: position 1,694,364 of record NW_025920144.1, read on the forward strand.
CCCTGACCCCTGGGAGGCTGGAGCGGTCCAGCATGAGTACCAGGCCAAGGTCTTCTAGATCAGCCACAGGACAGAAGAGATGCAGCCTTGTTACAGCATCGTCAGAAGCCAGGCCTCGTCCCTCCCATCCCTTAATGAGCCCCACTTCCCCTAATTGCAGCTCTCATGAAAATGACCCGCTGGGGCTGCAGCGCCCCATCCCTGGACTCGAGCCAACAGCAGACATCTTCTTGTGCAGATTTCCGGATGGCAGCTGCTCCTGCTTTCCCTGGGGACTGTCGGAAACCCTCCCTTCTCCTGGCCTTAGGATTCCAGATGACGCTGGCATGGGCACATGAAGCACCCTCAGGTTCAGTCCCTCAGCTAAGTCTTGGCAGGGTCACAGGGTGAGGCGGACACTCCCCTACAGGTGAGGAAACAGGCTCCAGGAAATGAGTCAGTCACCATGGCCAAGGTCCCAGGAAAGTGCAGGCAGGAAGAGGATCTCCAAAGAACAGCAGCTTGCTCTAAGCTGGGCTGAGTGGAGGCCTTCAGGGAGACGGTGATAGTTTGCAGTGCCAGACACAAACATCAACAAGTGCATGTAAGGCAGGGGGGGTTCTCCCCCAGGGGACTGGTGGGAGGTGGTCTGACAGGGACTGTCACGGGACACCAAAGTTAATCCCCTTACACAACCCAGAGGACTGCCCAGGGATGACCCCCAGCCAGCATGAGGGGAAGGGATATGAACTCATGCCTTTCAGGGACACAGCATGGACATCCTCCTGTGGCTCCACGCACAGCCCTTTGGCCAGCACATGGACACATGGTTGAGTCTAGCTGCAAGGGGTGCTGGGAAATGGAGTCATCACCCTGGAGGCGGTAGGTCCCCCCAGATCAGGACAGCTCTGGCTGCTGCCTGGGGCATTTTCAAGATGAACCTGACCTTGATGCCCACCTCGTGAGCTAGCTTTAGAATTCAGCCACGTAAGCATGTTGGGTCCAAAAGTCGAATGCAGTCAGCCATTCTCAACCCTCTGAGACCCTGAGCAGGAGTGTCCAGGAGAAACCCCAAGGAGTGCGTGGAGCAAACAACAGAGATGCTTCTCTCACAGTTGAGAGGCCAGAAATCTGAAGTCGGGGTGTCAGCAGGCCAAGGGACCCTCCCATGACCCACCCTCATGGTGGCTTCAGACGTCCCCTTGCACCAGAAGCACAGGCCGGAAATCCCCCCTGTATTCTGCTCTCTGGGTTCCCATGAATCTGCACCTGCCTCCTCATGGGGACGAGACTGAACCTCCCAGGCCACTACCAGACCCCGGGGATGTGTTCTGAGGTCCGTGGGAGGTAATTGAACCCCTCGTCCCCCAGACCTGCTGATCGCTGACCAACACCAGGCTGGAGAGGCCGGGCTAAAGGTCCAGCCCCATGGACTCCTCCCCAGAGCAGCCGTGACACTGTGATCCAGGCAGGGACAGGACTGTGCACCAGGAAGGAGGGGCGAGGAAGCTGAGGAAGAATGTTCTGGCTGAAGGGGAGATGCAGTCCCTGCAGTGAGCACAGCCAGGAGCCAGTGGGAGCCTGTGCCAGCCAGTAGCTGTGCCCACCCCAGCCCCTTCTCTGTTGCCTACCCCTGCTGGGCCTTCAGAGGAGGAGAGCACCCAGGACACTGTGAGGTCCCCCTCTGAGGACCCACGCATGTGCCAGGCCACACAGTCCTAGTGTCCTCAGCCTCCCCAGGCGGGGACATGGGCATGTGGTTGCCTGGGGTTTCGGATGAATCCACTCCTCCATGTCAATCAGCAAGGGGACCCAGGTTGACTAATAAGCAAAGCTTTCACCCCCAAACTGGGCTGGGAAAGGAGAGTGGCAGGGGTAGACAGCAGCCAGGTGTGGGCACAACGTGACCAGAAGAGGAAGATCCAAGAGCTGGAGGCCCCAGGGGCCCATGTCACACCAGCCTTGGGAGTAGGGTCCCCACGGGCAGTAGGCTGGAGCCCTGGTCACAGCACCACAGCCAAAGGGAAAACTTCAAATTTAGTTTCTGCCTCTGAGGGGGACAGAGGGCACGGGGCTTCCTGGGGGTGGAAAGAGGCAGTTGCCGTCTGGCCAGAGGCGGAGGGTGTGGCCTTTTGGGACACTTGGTGTCCAGCTGGCATGGACCATGGGGGAGCCCTGCAGGGCCTCCCATCCCAGCTGAGAACAGGGTTCTTCTGTCTCCAAGCTCCTCCTGACCACAGCTGTACAGCCCAGGACAGGTGGGCTGCTGCCCCAGGAGGGCCAGGACCCTGGGCACCCATGTCCTCCTGACACCAGGACACTGGAGGCCTGAGTGCTGCTCTCCGACAGCCTGACCCCGGTGCTACTGCTGACCAGCCCTGTGACTCAGGAGAGTCTGGCTGTCCCCTGCATCAGTTTCCTCTTACCTAAAACGGGGAGGGGGACACAACCATCTTGTGGGATTCAGTGGGGGGCTGTGGGGTCCAGGCCAGAGGCTGTGCCTCTCTGAACTGGGTTCCCATGGGCAGGGTGGACTTAGCAGGCCAGAATGAGGTGTATGAAGCCCCCAACACTCTGGGCCCTAGGCGAGCTCACTGCCCTCGCCTCCCCCACCCCAATCTCACCTCCCCTTCTCTGCTGAGCAGGTGACAACATTGCCCGCCACAGCTTAACCACAGTCACGCTCCATACCCTTCCGGTCAGGCTCCTCTGTTCCCATACTCACTTCCAGGGAGGCAGCAGAAACCCAGAGCAGTTAGGATACTTGTCCAGGGCTACACAGCTTGTCCAGCTAAGGACGGAGCCAGGCTGGGGGCAGCACTGTCCACCCTCACTCTGTAGCCCTCCACCAGCAGTATCAGCCTCTGCCTCCTTGCAAAACACCAGGGAGGCCCTGCAGCCCCCAGCCGTGGGCAGTTGGTGGCCAGCAGCCCTTTCCTGGGGGGAGCAGCGCTTGGGATTTTCACAGGTGCTTACCAGGGATTTGCTGAGAAAAAGATCAGCTGGGATCGTTGACCTGCCTGGTGCTGCGCTGTCTTGGGGACACAGTCCCAGAAGCACCATGTGTCCTGCCTGACAGCAGGTGGGGTGGCCACACAGCCTGGCCACCAGGGGAGACAGTGGCTCTGCCTTTGAAGGCCAGACCAGCTTGTCCAGGATGGTGGTCTCCCTGGAATGGGGACCTGGGACGGGGACTGCAGGGCCAGCAAGGCATGGGTGGCTCTGCCAACAGGCTGCTGATCTATAGCTCCAGGGGTGCTGCTTTCCCCCATTTTACCTCTGAGGAAACAGGACGTCCCCAGGGTCACATGGCCCAGGAGGTGGGTCCAGCAACCCCCAACCCCAGCGCATCCTGTGGACCAGGGCCTGGCAGAAGCCTGGGTACCACCCATCCAGCAGGCTAGACCCGCCCCGGGCCACACCAGCCCCTGCCTGGGAGCCCACAGCCTGGGGCAGCAGACCACTCAAGTGACCACAGAGGGCAGGGAATGCTGAGCCTGCAGCTGTGGGTGTGAGTGTGTGCCCGCAAGAGTGTGCCCGTGTGTGTGGGAGGGGCCAGGAGGTGGGCCCACATGTTCTGTGGTCACCCTGAGCTACAGCCAGGGGAGCTCAGCATGGAGGCCCTCCCCAGCAGCTCCAGCTTAGAGGTAGTGTAGATGCCCGCAGCCTGATCACCCAGGGAGGTGACGGGGCATCCACCTTCATCCTGGACAAGCCCATCAATCAGCTCCCTCAACAAGGACATTGTGGGATGGTGGGATGACTCACTGTGCACAGAGGCCTCTGGGGACGAGGCCCCAGGCCACCACCGACAGATGGTCAGGAGTGGCCCCTGAGAAATGCCACAGCTATATTTGGACTCAGGCAATTCCAGTGTCTGGGGCCCAGGTCAGGCTGGGGGGTCACTCAGGTGGCCCAGCCTGTTTCCCAGCCTGCCATGGGGTGGCATCTCCCTCACCCTGGGAGGACACTGGGCAGCCTGTGCTCCCTTCACAGGTAGGGATGGGATGGACCCAGTCCACCAGCACCACCATTGTGGGAGGCAGATAGTGGTATTCTCCCTCATCCCAGACAGGAGCGGGGCACAGAGAGGTGCTGCAAAGTGCCCAAGATCACACAGCTCCACAGCCGCAGGGTAGGGATCAGATTCTGAGAAGTCGCTCCAGAGTCCTCACCCTGGACCCCAGCACGGTGACACTGGAGTGGCATCACATGCCTGCGAGTGCTCCCAGGGACCCTGGTAGGAGTCCCTGCCTGTCCCTCTGCTCATGGACATCAAGAAATGGGATTCAGTTGGACACTGTGGCACAGGCCTGGAATCTCATCCATTCAGGAGGTCTAGGCAGGAGGATGGAAATTCTGAGGCCAGCCTCAGCACTTAGCAAGACCCTGTCTCAAAATAAAAAACAAAAGGGCCAAAGGTGTGACTCAGATCTAGGCGCCCTGGGGCTTAGTCCCTGGTAAGAGAGCACGTCACTCTCTGAAGTACCTAGTCAGCTCCCACATGCAGAAGCCAGGATCCAAGTTCTGGAAAGTGTGAGCTGACCAGAGGGTCGGATTAGTGAGGAAGGACTGGGCCTGTGTCCTCGTTCCTGAGCAAATGTGAACACAGAAGGACATGCCCAGGAGTGCCAGTCTTTGGGGGGCTCCTCCCACCAAGTGCCGCAGGGAAGCCCAGGCCCTCCCACCTTAGCCTGGGCCTGCCCTGGCCCCTGCCTCTGAGCGCCCCTTCCCACTGCCCATCTTCTGAAGAGTGGCCATGGTTGACTTGGTCAGTGAACATTGAAAGCCCCCAGGCGTGGGGTGCAGCATGTCCCTGTCCCCTCCCAGTGCAGGAGGAGGACATCCAGCAAGCAAGGTCTATGTCAGGTTGAGCTGAGGTGCTGGAAGCTGGAGTAAGACCCAGGACAGTCTCCCTGACGTGGTGACGGCAGGATCATCCATGTCATTGTGTTCTGTGAGGACAAAGAGAGAGAAATCTGCAAGGTGCCTGCACACAGTAAGTGCTCAATAAATGCATTCTCCAAGGTGGAGCTGTTGGCGCTGTTCTTTGTTCTCAGTCCAGCGATGCTGGAGCAGGTGCCGGGCCAGCTGGGAAGTACCAGTCTAGACAGTGAAGGTGGCGGCTCTGAGGCCCCTGGGAGCCCTCCAGGCCCCTGCCCCTCGCTCCTGCTCATTTCTGTATCCCTCTCAAGGGGGACTGGTGACCTCTGTGCCTGGAGAGGCACAGCCAGCCCTCCAGGGTGCCGCATCCCTGGCCCCGGGTCCGATCGTCCGTTCTCCTTCGCGTCCCTCATCAGGTGCTGCAGCTGCAGAGAAGGTTTGCCGGAGAGCTCGGGGCCCAGCCGGCCGTCTGGGGAACACTGGGCAGTTTCTCATTTTCCCCTTGAGTGGCTTCATGGCCCAGTTCAACCAGTCATGGAGGCGTCAAGAATGGAGGCCAGGCCCCAAGGAGGCGGGAGAGGGGACCGAGACCCCTCCCTACCCTGCCCCCACCAGGAAAAGCAGTAAACATCCAGGAAGAGCTGGGGAGGGGGGTGGCTGTGGCATACTGGCCTGGCCCTGGTGGGGAAGCAGCGGGCAGCCATCTCCAAATGGGAACACGCAGCCCACAGCCCACGGGGGACTTTCGTATTGGAAAGTGAACTGCATGCACACCCTGCTCAGCTCTGTGTCTTTTAAAGCAGAAATCTGTCCCGGGCTGGGTTCCTGAAAATGTGGGCACCTCATCCTGCACTGGAGCTCCTTTGTCCCTCTGGGATACTCCCAGGTCCCTGCAGGAGTCTGGTTACCTTCCACTCAGGGTTGTGGGAGACCTGGAGTCTCCCTTGCCTGGATCCTCCTGGACAATGTCTGCCTGTAATGTGGGGGGGGGGGGGGCTCTTGTGATCATTTTCCAGGTGTTAAACCTGAGGTTCAGAGAGGTCAGATTCGGGTTCCTGGCTGCAGTCCTGTCAGATCACAAAGATGATGCCCTTTCCGGAAGGTTCTCTGATGGGCTACAGCAGCTGTGACAGCAGAGGCTGACCTCTGGGCTCTCCAGCCCCCGTGCTGTCCGTCACTTAGCACCAGGGGCCAGGAGAGGTCCTGCCAGGCCTGCCTGGCCCAGCCTGCAGGGACCCTTGGATGCTGCCCTCCCCTCCTAGCAGCCCTGGGCCTGACGGGGGACTTCCAGCCTGGGCTTCACCAAGCCTGGCCTTTCGGAACCTGGAGATGTCAAAGGGGCTGAGACTCTGCAGAACCTGCCTTTCTCCCTCCGCCCCTGCTGGTGACAATCCTCAGAACCAGCACTACAGTCACTTCTGTACGTTTTGGTGCTGGGATTGAACCCAGGGCCTCGCACGTACCCTACCACTGAGCCACACCCCCACCTAATTCTCAAGACAATCCAGCTCACTGGCCCCCATCTTCCTAGCATGCACCGGGGACCTCCGATGTGCTTTGTGCTTCTTTGCTTATTGTCCATTCCTCCCTCCCCAGCTGGAATGCTCCATGGGGCAGGTGTGCTGGCCAAGGTGCAGACTCAGAGTGGACAGAGCCTGCGCTCCCGCCCTGGGCCCTCGGAGTCCCGTGAGGGGAGCCTGCTCACCCCACTTCACAGAGGAGAGAGGAAGCTCTTGGGCCCCACACCCCAAGTGTTCATGACAGTGACCCCCAGGGCTGCCAGCATGATAGGACAGTCCTCCAGGAAGGAGGGATGGCTGGAGGTTGGCAGGATGGGAGGGAAAAGTCCAGGCAGAAGCTGGGCACTTGGCTGGGCTGCTGGCCAGGTCCCAGCAAGCTGTGAGCTTTGTTAGAATGCATCTGTGAGAGCCTGCCTTCTCTCTGATGGCTGAGTGATTGACACTCACAAATTACCAGCCCAAAGTGTTGAATCTTTGACCCCTGAGTAACATTGTGGGTAAGCCTGAGATTTGCGAGAGCATTTTGTCATCTAATTACTACAAATCCCCCCAAAATTCACTGACTGGTGAATTCTTAATGTGGGGCCATTTCAATGTGATGCATGGCCCAGATGGTTCCTGCATTCCTCACCTCTCTCCCGCTCTCCCTCTCTCCCTCTCTCTCTCCCACTCTTCCTCTCTCCATCCCTTTGCACTTTTCTCTCTCTCTCTCTTTTGTAATCTCACAAACTTCAGAGTGAACTGTAACAGAGCCAGGCAGAGTCATGGCCAAGTCGCTGCCGTCCATCTGACCCTTGCTGGGCCATGTTCTTCATGTTCCTACCCCAACCTGCATGATGTCCCCAACCAGAATCAAAAGCAAGGCAGCCACCTACTGTAAGACCCATCTGATGGGGGGGGGGGTCACTGTCCCTGGGCAGGCGGGCTGGTGACTATCTGCAAGGCCAGAGACACCACCAGCCTCTTGGGAGCAGTGAATACCTGACTCCTTGGCACCCCAGGCCCTCAGAGGAGGGTGCCCCAGCCTCTGGTGCCCAGAGCTGAGATGACCCTGTGACCTGCCCCCTCTGACCCCAAGGAGGATGACCTGGCAGCAGAATCACCTTGGTCTTCAACCCAAAGCGAGGCAGACGTCACAGGGTCTCTAATTCCCTACAGGTGCAGAATGATCGCCAAGCCCCAAGTGGGAAGGGGCCCGGGAGACAGAAACGTGGGTCCCCCTCTCCTCACAGCCACCCAGGCTGCATGGGTGAGACAGTTTCCCAGTCTTCATTCTTCACCTATTGTGTGTAACTGAATTCTTATTTCTAAATACAAAATATATAAATATATACAGACATACAGCCTTTTAAACTGTGTGCCCAGAACCACTCTCCAGAGGACCTTTCCTCCTGGAATGGAGGGACCCCTGTGTTCCCACCAATGACCTGGGAGAGGGAAGGCCCTGCCGCCCCACCTGCCCTCCATGCAGGGAACCGGGTCAGCCTTTCAGCCCACCTCAGCTTACATGTGTCCTCAGCTGATGAAATATTCCACTCGGCCCTTCTCCCCCTGGGACCTGCCGTCTTTCAGGAAATGGGTTTGTATGACAGTGACTGCCACGGAGCATGGGCGGAGGCGGTGCTGTCTCCTTCCTCCCTTTATTCCCATTCCCTCTTGGGTTTTGATTCCGGCATGGTCGCAGAGCAAGGGCTCAGGCTTCCCTAGGATCTGGCCAAGGCCTGGTGGTACCCGGAGACCTTGAGAGGGAGGGTCCTACCCGGGTCCTGGCCTGTGCTCCCTGGCAACACTCCTGGGGCCACCAGACCTGCACAGAGGCCTGTTCCACCCTTCTGCAGAAAAGGCCATGTCTGCACCCAGAGACCCCCAGGGTTGGAGGTATGTGCATCCTCTGTCCTGGATGCTCAGAGGTGAGGCTGGACAGAACCTGGATCAGGGCCGGCTTCTGAGGAGCAAGCATGAGCCCAGTGCAGTGGCCAGTGTGTGTGATCCCAGTGGCTAGCTCAGGAGGTTGAGACAGGAGGATTGAAAGTTTAAAACCAGCCTCAGCCATTCAGTGAGGCCCTGTGCAACTCAGCGAGTCCCTGTCTCTAAATAAAATATAAAGCGGGCCTGGGGTGTGGCTCCGGGGTTAAGCACCCTGGGTCAATCCTGGTACCCAAAACAAGGAGCGAGCCTGGCTTCCAGGCTCTTGCAGCAGCAGGAGGAGAAGGCTGGGCCTTGTGCATGGAGAGGAGACCAGCTCTGCCGTGTGGGGTGGACAGAAGTGTGCAGGCTCTGTCCGGAGGATCTGGGGGATTGCACACAACTCCCTGCTTCCTCCCCTCTGCTCCTGCTTCTTGTGTCACTGAAGTGCTCCGAGTCCAGAATATGCTAGAGGCAAAAATGGAGCAGAGGCAGGTGGGCAGGGGCTGGGTAGAGGGTGGTCCTCCAGCCCCTCCATCACCCCATCCCAGAGCAACAGCCCCTCCGCTGGGCCCCCAGCAGGCAGCAGCCACACGTCCACCCCACGTCCCTGGGACTGGGCGCAAGAGTCACACTTGGAAGAGCTTCACATAGGGTGCAGGTTCGGTAGGACCACAGCCCAACCAGAGAACTCCTCGTGAGAGGCACAGAAGAGCAGAGGAGGCGAGGTCCAGGCAAGAACACAGCAGCATTTGGTGAGCACCGTGGTGAGCTGGGCGCAGGCTGCAAGCGGGGAAGGCTTCAGGGAAACGACCCAGGTGAGGGGCCACCCTCTGCCCAGGCCAAGCCTGCACAGCAGGGTCCCTTTGTGCAGTGGCCCGAGTCCACACAATCTTGCAGCAGTATGGCACCATGGGACAGCATCTGCCAGCACCCTGGGGCCAGGGCACACCCTTCCTGACTCGAGGTCACTCATTCCAATGTGGACAGAGAGTCTGGCACCCATGACCAGGACAGGCTGCCCTGACCCCATGGGGTCTTGTGGGGAATGGACTCCATACAGCAGGCAGGGAGCAGGGCCAGCGGGAGGGCCGAGCCTGAGCAGGTGGTCCCCCCCAGGAGGGGTGACAGGAGGCCAAGACTTGAGGACTAGGAAGGTCCCACCCACAGCTGTGGTGGACAGAGTGGGGCCAAGGCATTCCAAGGTCCAGAGCAGGTTCTGTGGCCCTCGGGTTGACCAGGGTTCCCAGAACTCCCAGCTCGCTGTCATGAGTGGCCTGCAGAGGCGTTAGCTGCACAGAGGCAATGAGGAAGGGCTTGCTGTCCCTTCAAACAGGAAATGAAAACAGGCCACAGCATTGTGTGGGAGTGGAGGTGGACAGGTGTTTCCAGCCCCTCAGCTGGGTTACCTTCCATTTGCTTTCCCAGTCCACTGCCACTGCCCCCAGCCTAAGCAGAAATCTGTGAGGAGTCTTCCAGAAAAGTGTTTATTCTTTTAATCAAAAAAGTGAAGGAAGCTGCAGGTCCTCTCCCCTTCCCCTTTCTTTTGCCATTAACTCGGATGTGATGTCTGGAGCTTCAGCAGCCATATTTCTACCTTGGGGGAAAGTCCAAGAAAATCATAAAGACATAGGGAATCCACAGCAGCCACCTCCCTCCAGATTCTTCATTATATAAGAACCATGACCCCATTTGTTTAAGACATGTCGGCTTTTCTGTTACTTGCTCTCAAAAGCATTTCTTGAACTGCTAAGTAGTGTAAGATTTGGGGGCTGAGAATGGCTGAATATCGATATGGGTGACTCTGAATTCAAGACAGAAGCCTTAAGATTCCAAGATGAAAGTGGTCCTTTGATGATCAATTGAACCTACATGGACATATAAGTCATAAATGGCCTGAGACCCCATCTGTCCTAGAATTAAGGCCTGAAATATGTGCTGGGCAGAGCATTCCAGGGCCATGACTTGGGACCCTGGCTTCAAGAGTCCGGTGTCCAGGCAGCCCCCATACTGCCTGTTGATCTAATGCTGCTGGGCTCGTGGGAAGCCTGATACCCACACAGGGGCCGCCCCAAACCCATCCATCATTGTGGCAGTGTCAAGGCTGAACCTAGCTCCCTGCCTACGCCCAAGCAAGGAGGACCTGCGGTCAGTGAACGTTTGCTGGGTGGACAGTTGTGTGCAGTCCTGCTGCTGATGGACAGCAAGGCAGTGGCCCCAGGAAGCAGCTAGAACCTCCTGGCTGCCGTCTCCTCTGCTGCTGCTCAGCCAGGTCATTCTGCCCCTGGAAGATTACAGACGTGGTGCAAGTGCTCAAGATCAAACCCGAGTCAGTGGTAGAAGCCGTGAGAGGCGTGGAGACCGTGGGTGTGGACTCAGCTGGCTTCCTGGCCTGGCCTGGAGCAGCCTGGGCCCCGGCCCTGAGAGATCCACCTCCCCTCCTAAGGCATAGGAAGAGCTGGCATCAACATGTTCAACCTGAAAACTGGATTCGGGGTGTAAGGGAAAGAGAGAAGCAAGGGAAGTATCTCTTGAGTAGGAACTCAGGCATGAAGGATCCCCAGCAGGATGTCCCCCATGTCGCTCCCAGCAGACTCGAGGCTGGGAACAACCCCACCGTCCCCAGAGACTGGAGAAACAGACAGAGCAATTGCTGGGCTCCTGACACCGCTTGGCCACGGAGGGAAGCCCCTGCCAACCGCGAGGCAGGGACAGACACACCCGTGGGCACACACAGAGGGAAAGAGCCAGGGCCAAAATCACTGAGTGCCCCTCCCAGGGGAGGCCGAGGGGAGTGGTGGTCAGCTGGAGTGGAGCGCTCCCCGATGGTCTGAGTGGCCGGCTCCAGGGTGCTCCTGGGTAGGAATTCATCCCAACGTGCACCTTAGCCAAGTGCTACCTCTGCCTAAAACCAGAAGGACAAGACGCATGCCTGGGAGCAAATCCGCTTTTGAAATCTGTCATCATTCCTCCTGAGCCTGGCTGCTCCTGAAGTCCCTCAGGACGTGCTTAAAACAGCCTTGGCCGGACCCCACCCCAAAGAGGCTCCTGAAGATGTGGCCCTTCTGAGGGCAACCAGGGCTGGGATGTGGCTCTTCTGAGGGCAACCAGGGCTGGGGCTGCTGTTCCAGTGAGCAAGCCACGGCTCTCTGTGGGCCACAGCCAAGGCCTGGGCCTTGACCTCCCCCAACACCAACCCTTCACTCTTTTTTGTTCAGGGAGACAAGACTCCAGAAATGGTTCAGTGTTGGGATCATCTCTAGCTCTAAGAAATGTCAAGAAAAAGTTGGTGTAGCCTTGTTCAGGGAAGAAAAGGCTTCCTGGAGAAGCTGGCCCTCAAGCTTAAGCAAGTGGAGAGGGGAAGGATAAGCAATCTGGCATGGAAGGGAATGAACAGAGGCTCAGAGGCAAGCGGGCTCAGAGGTGTGAAGGGTGCTAGCAATCTCTCAGGGTCCAGCCCAGCTCAGCCAAGACCCCCTCCTGGACCGTCCACTGCCTCCTCTCCACCTCACACAACCTCTTTATGTCACTCAGCTGACCAGTTGCCCCTCTGCCTCTCCTTTGGTCCTACCAGCCTTTCCATTTTTTCTCTGTTTTCAGCCCCACTAACGGGCGCCCCTCAAGCCAAAGGTCCACTCGTGGGATTTGCTGCGGTCGGTGAGCAGCTGGGATCTTCCTAGGGGACAGCGGAGAGGGCACCCCCTGGCAGCCACACTCAGCCTCGCCCCCGGGACGAAGCAATTCGCTCTGGCCCAGCCCTGCACACCCTCCTCAGCCAGGCCCGGCCTTGCAGGCAGTTATGGGTGCACAACTTTAGCAGGAAGTTTCCGGGGTGTCCAGCATCTCAGTTACTTGAGAGAACCCTTGGCCAGCCCGTCCCTGTCCTAGTGACCAGCCCCAAGCAAAACTCCCCTGAGAGGAGTTCCATGAAGCAACTTTTTTTCATATTTTTCCACGTCCCCTGCTGATCTTATGACCCTGAGGGGTGGACATGCCTCAGCTACTGCCCAGAAGCCTGACCCAGGCCTTTTCCCTGCCCTCTGGCTGTGCTGACTTCATCCCACAAGCAACACCACCACACTCTGGGTGGGGCTGGACACTCCCAATCCCTGCGATCCTGCCAGCAAGTCACAGCCCAGCCAGTCGCTGACTCTCAGGACCCTTGAGGGTCTTAAAATACTGAGGGTCTTACAGGATTTTCACCTATGTGGGTCATACCTGCCAGTACGTGCTGTTTTAGAAATTAAAACAGACGTTGGAGAATATTACATTTATCTTAAAGCAATAATTAAAAACTCATAACATAGTGACATATTTTATGAAAGCTAATAACATTTTTCCTAAAATAAAAAAATCAAAATTCAATGAGAAGGATGGTGTTACTGTACGTTTCTGCGCGTCGCCATAATATCTGGCTTAGTAGAAAATACCCGGTTCCACACGGCATTGGATGCAATCTGTCGCTTTGGTTGAGGGAAATCTGGAAATGCAATAATCATAGGACAGGGCAGGGGAGGACCCTGCAGATCCCCAAAAGGATCTGAGGACCCCTGGGGTCTGGGGATTTGGGTCTCTGAGAAAAGCAGAGAACAGGGACCTCACCTGTTCTGGTTAATGACTACTCTGGTTGGCAGGAAAGCCAGCGTCCACCTGGAAAGAGAGCCATCCTCAGACACAGGGGTGTGCATGGATGTCACCCCTGGGGTCTCACCAACCCTGCAAAGCTCGCCTGTCCCAGACATCCAGGACTGCATCCAGCAAGAGCTGATCCCATGGATGCAAAGTCACACTGGAGCTAATTAATAAGGAGAGCAGCAGCCACAATTCAGGGGCAGACTGGGGGGAGGTTTTATGCTGAGCGAGACTCTGCAGTCCATTTCCTGCCTGTTATCTAGGACCCTCCTCGAGGAGTCCACCATGCTGTCATCATCTCTATTTTAGAGACGGTGAAACTGGGACTCAGAGAGGCAGTCACTGTTTACTAATTCATATAATTTTCCCTACAGCCTGTAATATATTGACTGTACCCATTTTATAGAAGAGGAAATCCCAGCAACTCCAGAGGCTGAGGCAGGAGGATCTGGAGATCAAGGACAGCCTCAGCCACTTAACGAGGCCCTAAGCTACTGAGCAAGACCCTGTCTCAAAATTTAGAGAGAGGGAGGTTAAGGAACGTGCCTAAGGCCACGCCATACATGCAGTACTGAGTAGGATCAAAAAGCTGTCTGTGCACACTTTTTAAATCATGGTATCTGCATGGAAAAGTCTGGAAAAATGGATACCAAACCCCATCAGCAGTGGTTACTTGTCAAATCGAGAAGAAAACTGGATCTGGTCTTGGTGACCCGTTTCTTGTAAGGTTTGAAATTTTAAATCAGAAAAAGAAAATAATTTTTTTTAGAAAAATCTTTGCTTGCCAACCTGTGGAACAGGTCCTGGGCATGTATGTGTGAAGCGGGAGGGGAAAGAAACTTCCAGAAAGCCAGAGGCAGGGTGGTGGGGGCAAGCGCTCCCTGGGCACAGTAGGCTGGAGAGCCAGGTGGTGCTGGGGTGGCAGGTAACTGCCTCTGTCCTGGGATCCTCCAGGTGAGCACTGACAGGTGGGGTCCTTTGGGGCACTCCCCCAAAATGCCCTGCAGGCGCCTCCAGCCCTGGAGCCACTGGAGTCCGGGTTCGGCCCTCCTGGTGCTACCCAACGAGTGTGAATACCGGCCCCGGCCCCCTGAGTTCACAGGACAGGAGTCTCATTTTCACCCAGGAGTCAGCCTGTCTGTCAGTGGATGGGAGTCTCCTATTTTTTTCCTGAATGATAATTCTCCCCCACCTTTTTTTTTTTTTTTTTTTTTTTTTTTTTTGTAGCTAAAAATCACCCAGCTTTGTCTGGACAAGAGGGCATAAAATTATGCGGTGAAAGGGAAGGGAAGATAATTTCCCCGGATTGTGACATTCTCACTTGTCATCCATCAGCAGGAGAAGTGGAGAGGCGGCGTGAGGTGGGAGTTGGGGGAGAGCGGGCCCAGATCCATCACTGTCCCCTGCCTCCCTGGGGGGCCACGGGGGCAGAGGAGGCCTGGGCTGCACCGCGGGGGACTTGTCTACTCCCCACTCAGGGCCTTCAGATTCCCTGCCTGCACCCCCCACACCCTGGCCCAGGACAGAACAGACGGGAACAGGCTGCAGAGCTGGACCAGGACAGCGGGAGATGTAGGAGCAGCCTCAGCGGTCATCAAGGCAGTGGAGGCCTGCAGACTGGCTGCCTGAGCAAGCCCAGATCCCAACCCCTGTGCCACGCCCAGTGGGGCAGGGGCAGCTCACAGCCCTGTCCAGGCCTCTTCCCCATCTGCACAAAGCAGGTGCTGTCACCTCATCAGGTTGCTGGGAGGATTAGAGGTTCCTCAGGTGACCTGCCCAGGAGGGGACCCCAGATGCTCCATGCTCTTTCCACTCAGGGCTCCATGTCAACACTTTGGGTTTTGAAACTAGGTGGTCTTCGAGGCAGGCCCCCATTGCAGCAGAGTTGAGTAAACCAGTGGTGTCTCCTGTGCCCACAATGCTGATTTACAAAGATGAGCGGTGGGTGGGATTTAGCCACAGTGTGTGGACCCCTGGTCTAACAGAGCCATAGCATGAGCACCCAGATCCACACTCTGGGAGGCCAGCCTCACCCCTCTGTGCACTTCAGCATTGGACCCTGGGAAAGGAACAAAGCAGAAATGGGGTGGGAAGAAGGGGTGCTGTCTGCAGGAGCTGAGCCCAGGGAAGGTCTGAGTGACATTGATACTTGGGGACCACACACACTGGATGTGAGTCATGGCCCTGCCAGGGTCTAGTTGTGGGGCTTGGGCATGTTCTATGAACTCTCTGAGCCTCGGTTTTCTTGTCTATGAAATGGGGATGAAAATGGCACTTTCTCATCTGATTTTTGTGAGGGTGACATGAAATGGCAGGTATGACACTGTTAGCCTGTGGTGCTTGGCCCCAGTTATAGGATTATTCGCTATTGTCATTATTGGGGTTGATTGTTTCACTCAAACTCCTGGCACTTGTCAACAGGTGCAGTCCTCTGTCACGGGTGGGGAGTGGCTTCCCAGCTGACTTCGTCACAGGTGGGAGACACATTGGGCAGAGAGACCTGGTGAGCCGTATGCGTCTCTTCCTGCTGCTGTAACAAACGACCACGAGTTTTGTGACTTTGCACCACACACGTTGATTCTCCTGCAGTTCCTCTGGTCAAGGCATTGCCAGGGCGGGCACCCCATGGAGGTTCTGGGGGAATCCATTTCCGTGCCTTTTCCAGTGGCTGGAGGCTGCCCACCTCCCTGGGCTCCTGGTCTCTGCCTCCATTCTGGAGATCATCTGATCTCTCTCTCTGCCTCTGTCCCCAGGTCTCCTTTCTGAGTCTGACTTCCTCTCATAAGGACACTTGGGATTTTGATGCACTCAGAGAATCCAAGACAGTCACCCCACATCAAGGTTCTCAATCACATCTGCAAAGTCTCTGCCACCTCGGGTGAGAGATTCCCGGGTCCTGGGCGTCAGGATGTGGCCACTGGCAGGAGGCATTATTGAGCCCAGCTCACATGCTCAGCCTGGACCACAGGAAGGTGGCCAATCCACAGGACATTAGGGTCAGTGGGTGGTTTAAAAGTTACTCAAAATGCAGGGCTCAAAATAGTCAACCACTGATTCTGTTCACGACCCTGTGAGTTGACCAGTGAGGCTCTGGAGGGGTCCAGTGGGCTGGGCCTGGCTGGGCTGGCTTGTGTGTCTGCAGGCAGCTGGCTGGCTGGATGGTGGCCAGGTGATCCCAGCCTCGCTTGCATGCCTGGCTGGCCAGCAGCAGGCCACCGGGGAGACGAGACTGAGGGACTCTTCTCTAAGGCCAGTTCAGGCTTTGTCACTTGTGGGCATTAGAAGCTGCAAGGACACTTATGGCTGTGGCAACATCAGACGGGGGGACACTGAGGCCAAAGGTCAGCCTCAAGGTGGTTGAGCGAGCTGGAGGGAGAAGCACTTGTCTGGGAGGGCAAGGAGCAGGCCGGCAGCCCCGCCTTCATTCTGAGAGTTGGATGCCGTGGTCCCTTCTGGAGCCGGTTCATCGGGGTCCCCAGAGCTGCCCTCTTTCCTCCCTGTCCCATGGCGAGGGGTGGTGACGGTCTGTGGTGCTCATAACAGAGCACCACAGGCTGGGTGGCATATAAACCACAGGAATTTATTGCTCACCGTGCTGGAGGCTGCGAAGCCCAAGGTCAAGCTGCCTGCAGAGTCGGTGTCTGGGGCACCTGCTTCCTGGTTCACGGATGGCCCCTTCCAACTGTGTCTTCACATATTGTGATGGACAAGGGGACTCTGGGGTCCCTTTTATAAGGGCACTAACCAGCTTCCAGACAGCCCCACCCTCATGACCTCATCACCCCAAAGCCCCTGCCTCCTGAGGCTGCCCCATTAGAGGTTAGGATTTCAGCACCAGAACATGAACATTGCAGGCAGCAAGGGTGGGGCTGGGTGAAGAAAGGGCTGGGGCTGGCAGAGAAGGCTCCCTTCTTTTTGCCCCCTCCCTGGTGACTAAAGGATATTTCTGTAATATAGTTGGGGAGGGGGTCTTTGCACAGGATTGGAGCTCCCCTCTCCGGGAGAATTTCCATCTTGATAGAAGTTGCTGTGATGATCATTCAGCCAGCTGAAAGACAGAGGCTGGGGCTCTATCTCCTCCTTGAATCTGGGTGGGCGCCCAACTCTGTCATAACCAAGAATGTGGAGTAGGTGATGCTCTGTGGCCACATGTGGGGGTCCCTGAGCACCTGTCTGGGAAGTCCAGTGACCAGAGTCCACAGTGCTGAAGAGGCTATGGGTCAATGTTCACATTGGCAGAGCAGAGAGCAGATCACCTGCCAGCCACCAGTGAACCAGGCTTAGTCCAGCCCCACCAAGCCCCAGCCTGTGACTGCCACCGCATGCCCAACCCCCAAGGGAGAATGACCCACATGGGCACTTCCCAGATTCTGAGCCCACAAAACCCTGAACAAACCTCAATGGGCGTTTTAAGCCACTAAGGGTTGGGGTATGTCTCACCCAGCAATAGGGACCAGCTCATGTTCCCAGACCTAACTATGCAGAGGTCACCTCTGGGAACTTGAAAAAAAAAAAAAAAAAAAAAAAGCTGATACCTGGGGTTCACCCCCAACCTTTGTCAATCCACATCCTCTGTGGATAACGTGTAAGAAGCCATATCGATGAGCTGCCCCGAAGGTGAGAGGCAGGGTGAGGTCTGGAAGTTGAGGCTGTGGGAAGACTCCACTCTCTGAGCCTCTGTCCCCTGAAGGCAGAGCTGGAGTAGGCCAAGGATCAAAGAGGATGGTCTGGAAGAAGTCTCCAGTGAGTTCAGAGCCCTGGGGATTGGAACTGAAGGAACAGAGTGGGGTCTAGTGCCAGTGTCCTGGGTACAGTGTGGGACTCCACCACTCTCACCGTTGAATGGAGGCCCCCAATATACAGCTGCATCCTGACCCCTGGGACCTGGAAGGCGACCTTATCTGGAGACAGAGTCTTTGCAGATATAATTAAGGATTGCAAGATGAGATCATCCTGGGAGTAAGTGGTCCCTAAATCTAGTGACGAAGAAACGGAGAAGACACCAGACAAGGGAGAGGCCAGGTGCAGACAGGGCAGAGGGTTCAGGTGCACGATCACAGGTCGAGGAGCATCCAGACCACCGGGAACTGGAAGAGACAGGGGAACATTCTCCCCAGCGCCTTCGGAGGCTGTGTGGTCCTGACGACGACTTGGTTTTGGACTGGCAGCCTCGGGAACTATTAGACATCAAGTCACAGCAACACACACAGTGCCTGTGACTTCCATCAAGCTGAGAGCAGGCTTCTTCAAACGGGTCCATCTCCCTTCAGGTTCCCACGAGGCCCAGAGCCTGACCTTCAATCCTAACTCCTGGGTGGTATATCCAGAGTGCTATTTCTGTGGCAGGAGCTGGGCCAGGCACAAAGTCCTGCAGGCCCAGGACCCAGAGCCTGGCAGGGGATGCAGACTAGCACAGGGACAGGTGGGCCCACTCTGAAGAGGCAGGACGGTGCAGTTCTTACTCACCTGCACTCCAGGGCCTGCCTGAGCTGGGCTTCTGACTCTCTCATTCCCTGTGTGACCCTGGGAAGTTACACGGCCCTTCTGTGCTTCTGTTCCCTCATCTCTAAATTAGGGACTGAAAGATAGAGATACAGGCTTCCCCAAATTGCCCACAGCCCCGCTCTTCCGCACCTGTATAAACACAAGTTTTCCCAAATTGCCCACAGCCCCGGTCGTAAAAATGGTAAAGAATGTATAAACACAGACCTCTCCCATCTTATCTGTGAAGGCCAGGGGAACTGACCCGAGAACAAACCTTGCTAACGATAACCGATAACCCTCCTCCCGGAGGTCAGAGCGACTCAGAACTTAAGATAACATGCTTTACAATTGTATATGTTAACTAATTAGAAAGAACACTGTATAACTGCTTGCCTTTTATTATGTAAACCCTGCTAACGAGGGCTGGGGGCTCTCTCTTAGCGTCACTGGTTAAGGACGCAGAGGACCAGGTTCGAACTTGCTAATAAATGACTCTTTGCTGCTTGCATTGATCATGGTCTCTGGTGGTCTTTGCGGGGTCTTGAGCCTTCGGGCACAACAGGACAATACCCATGCCTGCTGCAGAGGGTGGAGTCTGTGCAGATTAATTGAGGAAATCCCAGATAGTATTGAGTGCCAGGTGGGGCACAGAGCAAGGCTGGCATTGGCAGACGGAAGTGTCCAGGACTGGAACAGCTAGGGTGGACACCAGGGAAGAGGAGAACAGCAGCTTTGGGTGACAGACAGCTCCGTCAGGCCAGAGCTGGAGAACAGAGGGTCCCAACCTAGTCTGGGTCACAGTCCGAGTCAAGAAACCCATCATCAAACAGTTGCACACACCTACCAAATTCCATTCCGGCCTTCCGGGGAGTCTGGGTGCGGCGTTTCCCAGCTGGACCCTGCAGACATGGGGCCAGTGATTCCTTGTGGTGGGGCTGTCCTGTGCCTGGCAGAGGGTGTAGCTATACCCCGGGCCCACCCACTGGGTGAGAACCATGCCCTGAAGCATCTTCAGGTGGTCTGGTGCAGCTGTCTGGGCAGGGAGGGACAGGGGCCCTGGACCAGAGTCCTGCTCACTGACAGGTACACGCAGAGAACTTGCTAGAGACCAGCCCCAGGTCCCTGCAGGGCTGTGGGCTTGGGGCTGGCAGCCTCTTCCTCCGTGTGAGGCTGGAGTCAAAGAGGACTCCAGCTATCCACCTTTGCCTCTGCTATCCACCTTTGTTCACCTTTGTCTTCCTGGGTTGTCCCCAGGACCATGTGGGAGCAAAGCAGTGGGGTGAGGACACAGCCTTCCTCGGCCGCACCTGACCCGTGTGCTAGGCCCCAGCAGCCAGCTGTGGTCATTGCCACCCAGCTCAGGACTCCTGACTTGGCTCTGCAGCCCAGGGGCTGGCAGAGGTCTGCCCATCGGCACCCCTACCCTCTCTCTTCCCAGGTGCAGGGGCCCACCGCCCCCACCCCCTCTCAGCCTCTGCTTCCCAGAACCCACTTGGCACAGGTGGCCAGGCGGCTCCAGGATGCTGCATCCACACTCCCTTTCCCAGCTCTGCACTGTTCAGAGGCCTCGGAACCCCTGGCCAAAGTACGGCCAGTTGCTGCCAGCTCTGACATTCCAGGTTTTATGACTGGGGGACATTTATGTGAGCCAGGGCATGTTTGAGGGGGTGTCAAGAACCAGGTGATGATGGGTTTTATGGGCTCCTCCAAGGGTCCGGCGTGAAGAGGGAACAGACCCTGGCCCCGTGTTCTGATTCAGGTTCCCACACAGCCGGAAGGAGCATCTCCAGGTACTGTGACTTTCCATCTGAGGTACCCAGGCACCATCCCTGTCCCCGTTTTATAGACAAGGGAATAAACGTAAGCTAAAGGCAGAGACCGTGGAGTCAGCGGGGCCATCTGGGCAGACTCAGGCAGACCCCTCGCCCCTGCTGAGTCATGTCTGCACAGTGAGGTGGCGGGTCCCTGGTGAGCATCATTGACCACCTAGAGTGGGCTCCATGCTCAGGACTGGGGTTCCGCACTGGATAGACAGGGGAGAGGGTCATGTGGCCGGGGGTGTGTATTTGTCAAGGAAAGGGGTACAGGCCTCAGCAGGCTGGTGAGTAGACCATTTCAAGTGGGCTGAGGGCCATGCTGACCATGGGAGCAGAGGCAAGGGTTGGCCCTGATAGGGTGGCCGGAGACATTGAGCCTGGGACCTCAAGTGAGAAGGAATGGCCCCAATTCTCAGGTCCCCTGCTGTCCCTCAAGCTTTCATAACCCACCAGCTGTGCCAGTTCAGTGGCCCCCAAGAGGAACGGGGCCTAGGAGGTGGAAATCTTTTCTCTCATTTTCTTATTAAGATGTGACTGGCCACCCAAGACTGTGTGTATTCAGGAGGCGCAACCTGGCAATTCCATACAGAGGCACTGCCAAATGACCACACCGCCAGGTTCGTGATTCAGTCACCGCCCCCCCAACTCCAGGCATAGAGCACTGTGAGGCCTGGTCCACACCTACCCCCCAACTCAGCTCTCCTGGCCTCAGTCCTGGACATTCTAGCAACTTCCACAGTCTCTGTTCAAGTGTGGAACTTGCTTCCTCCTACATCTCCCAGGAAGGGTGGAAGGGAGAAAGAAATGAAAAAGAGAGAGAGAACAAAAGAAAAATGGGGCCTGTGTGGATGTGGATGGAAGAATTCCCTCCTCCTCTGCCTGGGAGGGCTTCCCCATCTTAAGGACCATCTAAAATGGCGCCTCCTCTCTGGCACCAGTGCCTCCTGCAGGCAGGGGTTTGGGTGCTGCCGGACAGGTACCCATCGGGCCGTGCAGGGCGAGGGGGAGTGAGGACCAGAAAAGAAATTCTGTCTCCTCTCTTTCCCCACCTGCAGCCACATGTCTTGAGTGAATGCAGAGCCCAAGTCTGGACAACCCAGCTCAGTGGGTAGTTCCGTCTGGGGCTCTGACTCAAGTCAGACCCATGAGTGACACTCAGGGCTCTGTCTGGGGCAGTTCTGGAAGAGACACCTTCTTTCTGCTGGCTAACTGAGCTGATAATAGATAGCCATCTGCGCACCCATGGCAGTAGATCCTGCCTGAGCGTGAATCCAATCCGAGGAGAGCAGAGATGAGAGATGGTGAGAGAACAGATGTCTAAAAAGATCATTCGAGCCCCTGGATCCACCTGTACCTGAAGACCATAACTGAAGCCAGTCCCATGCTCTGGACTTTGCACTTACTTGAGCCTATAAGTACCCTTCAATATGAGATGGATTGAGTCTTAAGGAGCACAGAAATGAAGAGAAAGGAAGAAAGCAGGAAATAAAAGAGATTGGAAAGAGCAGAGAATAGATTTTCCCTCAGACCCTCCCGAAGGGGTGAGTATACTGACACATTGACTTTGGACCTGTTCCCCCCACAACCATGAAAGCATACATTTCTGTTACTTTAGGCTGCACATTTGTGGTATTTTGTTATGGAAGCCCTACAAAATGGACATAAGGGAAGAGGCTGGCCAGTGGCAGAAGCCCCCTCCACCCCAAGAGGAGACACAGAGGGGCTGGAGGGGAGAACATGCCTTCTTTTTACAGCATGGTGACACGCATTTGTTTCCCTGAAATGCGTCCTGATGAACCTCTGGAGGTCAGGAAAGCCACCACCTTGATTATTCCAATGCTGGTTTTGGGTTACAGAAATGAGTGACACCTGCACTGGTCACCACGGGGACACTGAGAGCCTGCTAAACACCATGCCCTGCCTGGCACTTGGAGCACGTCTCATTCACTCCTCTCCAGGATGTGGACACTGCTATGCCACTTCCTGGGCAGAAAGCTCAAGCTCCAGAAGAACTGCCACCCTGGGGAGTCTTGGGGTGGGAGCTGCCATGACCCTGGGGAAGGGCTTGCACTTTGCAGTGACGGGCTGTGTGGGACGCAGGTGCAGCGGCTTCGCGTGCTAGTCAGCTTCCTCCACCTGGGAACCCAGTGGGGGCTTCCCAGCTTCCTCCCATTTTGCAGGTGAGGAAACAGAAGCAAATGTCAGAAAGCATGTGCCCAGGGTGGGGCAGGGACATGCAGGTGACCTCCTGTCTTCAGCTGGTAGTTCTCACTGCTGGAGGCCCGCCAAGCGCTAGGCTCCGGGCCCACGGCTGCATCCAGTCCATCCTCCGCAGCACTCCATGGGTAAGTCCAGAAGTTGCTGTGGCCATTTCTACTGTGTATGTGAAGCACGTGCAAATGGTGATGCCAAGGAGGAGACCCTTGCCTGGCTCTGCAGCAGTCCTTACTGGCTTTGGAACACACCCTGTCTTCCTCTCCAAACTGCTGTATCCATCTCTGATTGATCCCTGGATCCCACCTTCAGCAGAGTACCCGGTAGATGTAGGTGCCCCTGTCCCTGAGCTGACCTGCATGCCCTCCTGCATGTGGCATGGTCCAGTGACCAGGAGAGGACCTGAGAGACACCTCCCTCCCGTGACTGTTGCAGCTGACCTGAGGTCTCGGGCCCTGGGCACTGTGGGGCAGAGCCTAGGAATGCTGTTTGGCTGGAATGACATGCTCCCTCCTGCCAGGGCAGCGAGGATGTGGCCCAGGATCCACTCTAGTGGCACTTTAATGGACCTATGCATCACCCAGTGTGGATGGATCCACTCTGAGGAGCATCGAGCCGGGCGCAGCAGACAGCACCGTGCTGATGGCCCACTAGTGCGTCCCCTCCACCACAGCCTGGGAGCAGTGCCCTGGGGATGCTGCGGCAGAGCCCAACCCGGCTCTTCCCTGGCAGGGATCAGGTCTCTTTTTGTGGACTCTACTGCCCTGGACACAGGCAGGAGGGGCGGTGGACAGATAGCAGGTGACAGCAGGACATTTATAGTTCTGATGAGCTGATAGGGGACCCTGTGGAGGTTGTCAGTGGCAGCAGACAGGTTGGCATGGTTGATGGTACTTGGGGTCGATAGGATCTAGATGGCTCAGAGACAGATGGCTGTAGAGGCAGCAGCCACACCACAGAGGGCCCAGGCAGCAGGTAGGGGACATGCTGGGCAGCACGGGCACCTGGCCTGGTGGTGGAGGGCGGAGGATTTAGGGTGGGAGTGCATTAAAGGTGCAGTGGGAACAGAGGGGTCAGAGGTGATGGGGCAGGAGAGAGAGTTGGTGCCGGCTCTCACCCTCTGTCCTGGCCTCTGTTTCCACCTCCCTGACAACCTGTGCCCTCTTCTTGCTCCTGTCTTTCCTCTGCGAGACCCTCTGCCCCTGCCCTTCCTTCTTTCTTCCTCTCCCTCCTTCTCACCCCTCCCTCCTGCTGTTGCTCAGGAGGGTCTTTCTGTCCTGTTTTTCCTCCCCCGCCCCTCCCCCTTCTCTGTGACATATAAGACAGCTGTCAGGACACATTCTAGGAGCTTTACATCTGTCTGCATCGTTCAGTCCTCACACGTCCCTGGGGGGCAGCCATCACCTCCGAGCCTGGCCACTCTCCAGGAGCCTTATTTGCATTGAGGCCCCAGATGCCCACTCTCTGTTTTCTGACTTGGAGTATGTCATCGTTGTTAATGGCAACAGTGACCTGTGGGGTATGTCCTCTTTCCTAAGTGCTTTATGTCATCACCAGAGTCCTCCAAGGAACCCTGGGAAGCAAACACTGTTGCCCCCACTTTGAAGTTGAGGCCCAGAGGCTAAATGACTTGGTCCAGGTCACCCACTGGTAAGAGAGCAGGGCTGGGCACTGTCCCTCTGAAACTCTGCAGGAGGAAGGCTGGTGCCCAGTGAGGGCTAGGACGAGGATCCTGGGAGCATCTCTCTGGGGACTTGCTCAGGGCTGGACAGCCCTCTCCTTCTCTACGGCTCTAACCTCGGTTTCCCTCTTCCCTTTCAACAACTCCCATCTTTCTTCTCTCCCTTCTCGTCTTCTGTCTCCCACACCTTCCCCACCTCTGGCTCAGCTGCACCCCTCATGGGTACCATCTTGGCCATCTCAGTGGCCCTCAAAGACCAAGGCCCTCTCTTGTCATGGGAACACCAGTCATGCTGTGTCAGGGACCAAGAAGAAGTTCTCATTCTGAGGACGTTCTGACCTTTATGATAAGCAGCAGCCCAGGGAGCATTTTGCGGTTGCCTCCCCTGCACAAACACCCTGCAGCTGAAGGCTGACGGATTCCCCGAGCGCGCCCCCTCCCCACTCCCAGCTGATAGTTCTGCCTATGACCCGCCGGCGTGAACTTGCACCTTATCAGGAGCCCAAAAGAAAAACACAGCCAACCAGCCTGTGTCTCATCATGTCCCTCATTCCCTCAGCATAAATACCCATGAGAACAATAAAAATTTGCAGCTTGATCAGAATTCTTGTCTTGCTGTCACTCCCTGTGTCTCTTGTCCCTTCATTCCTTCTCTCTTAGGTTTGCCGTCCTGCGTTGATGTCCCGCGGGTCGGGACAGTTGGCGCCCAACGTGGTTGATTGGAACCTTTGCCAGAGAAGCGAACGCCGCCCTCCGGGGAAGCCTTGGCCAAGTGGGATACGGGATCGCCTCGGTAAACGTGACCGGGAGTCAGATCCAGGAGGAGAGTGAGGCCGGCGCAAGGTGAGTGACACACCATGGGACAAGCAGTTTCGTCACATGATTTGTTTCTGTCGGGTCTCAAGGAGGCCCTCAAGACTCGGGGAGTGCATGTTAAGAAAAAGGACTTAAAATTATTCTTTTCATACATAGAGGATTTGTGTCCTTGGTTTCCCCTCGAGGGGTCAATTGATGGTAAAAGGTGGCTCAGAGTAGGAGACTGCCTCAAAGATTATTATGAGACTTTTGGTCCTCAAAAGGTGCCTGTCACTGCCTTTTCGTATTGGAATTTAATTAATGAGATTCTTAAAAGTTCACCCTTTGACAGTGGTACTTTAAAACTTGTAAAAATTGGGGAGCAGGCAATGCAATCCACCTCTCGCCCCCCCTCGGCATGCCCTTCAGTTAGTATTCAAATGTCCCCTACTCAGCCTTCTCAGGACCCTGGGACCCTCCCAGACCCCGGGACCCTCCCAGACCCCACCTTACCAAAAGAGTCCCCTAAAAATCCCCCTAAGATTTATCCGGTTTTAAATCCCTATGATGAGGTGACCCCAGAGGAGGAGGCTACCCTGGAGGAGGCAGCAGCTCAACACCATTCTCCAGACCTGCCACCTCTTAAAAATCCACTTCCCTCTTATACACCCCCTGCCTTTCGTGCTCCGGCCCTTCAGGGACCTACTCCCCCCACCCCCCAGATATTTTTTCCCCGCTTCCCTTGCCTAATCTAACCCCTTTACGTGAGTCTCTCCAACATAGGCGGGAACAAATCCAACTTTTAAAAGAACTAAAAGCCCTTGATGCCGAACTTCGCTCACTGGCCTTGGGCATGGAGTTAACACAAACTGGTCCCAAACCCCTTAATACTCGTAAGGTGAAGCCGCGTGGTCAGCCTGTTCTTGCCTTTCCAGTTACTCGCAGTCAAGCAGATCAGCTCGCACAGACTAAAGAAGAGGGTCTAGAAGGAGGTCAGGAAAAGGAATCAGGGGAGGAACAAGAGGTAGAACCAGAGGGAGAACAAGAGGAGGACCAGGAATCAGGGGATGAGGAGGAGCCCACCTCTGGACAGAGTGGAGCCCTTGGTTCTTATAAAAGGCTGAGCCTCCGTTTTCTTGAAAGACTTAAATAAAGGCTTGTGCTCAGTATGGCCCCACTGCACCTTATACACTGGCCTTGCTAGAGAACCATAGTACACAATGGCTCACCCCTAATGATTGGAAATTTTTGGCCCGAGCCACCCTCAGTGCAGGTGACTTCCTGTTGTGGAACGCAGACTTTAAGGAATACTGTCAGGAAACTGCCCAAAAAAATGACTCAACTGCTATCCTTACTAGAAAAATTGCTAAGAATATAACCTATCCTAATACACTGTGGTCCAATTTCACCAGTAAAAATTGTCTACTGACTCCACCATTTTTGGTACAACCATTCATGTTTTCCAATACTACTTGCTTTTTCTCACCTGGCTATAATAATACCTGGGATTTAGATGTAGGGACTATAACATTTAGTGATTGCTTTGAGACATTCAATTTTTCACAACCATTGTGCCCCCCTAATGGCACTGTATTTGTTTGTGGAGGTAATAAGGCTTTTACTCAATTGCCTATCAACTGGACTGGACTAGGTGTCTTACCTGCCTTGCTCCCAGACGTAGACATTATTCCAGGAGATGAGCCTGTTCCTATACCAACAATTGATCACATTGCAGGACGAGCTAAACGTGCTGTCACCTTTATCCCTTTACTTGCAGGACTTGGAATAACTGCAGCAGTGGCCTCAGGTACTGCTGGTTTGGGGGTCTCTCTTACTCAATATACAAAATTATCCAGACAATTGATTTCTGATGTACAGATACTCTCAAGCACCATACAAGATCTTCAAGATCAGGTGGATTCCTTAGCAGAAGTGGTCCTACAAAACAGGAGAGGTTTAGACCTTCTAACTGCTGAACAGGGAGGCATTTGTTTGGCTTTGCAGGAAAAATGATGTTTCTATGTCAACAAGTCAGGGATTGTTAAGGACAAGATCAAACAGCTGCAGGAAGACTTAGAAAAACGCCGATGAGCACTGGCTGATAATCCACTATGGCCTGGATTCAGTGGACTCCTTCCCTATCTCCTTCCCTTCCTAGGTCCCCTCCTTTGCTTGCTGCTTATCATATCTATAGGTCCTTTGATATTCAACAAGATCATGGCTTTTCTTAGAGCTCATATTGAGGCTATACTGGCGAAACCTATTCAGGTTCATTACCATCAACTGGAGATGATGGATCGTGATGGTGATCTTAAAAGACCATCACCCCTGTGAGCTGAACTGGACAGTCAATGATGGGTAAGATTCGTGAGAGCTCATACCAACCTAAGACAGGAAATGAGGGCTAGAACCTCATTATCCAATGACGGGTAAGGATGTTGCTCTGTCACAGACAACCTAAGACAGGCGCAGTTCCCGAGGGATTGTCACTCCAGCGCTGTACCTGTTCGGACAGGCCATGCCCCCGCCTCGCCACATAGCCTCTCTCACCCCTTTAAAATATGGCTCTCAGAATATGGTCAATAATTTTATACAAGAAAGGGGGAAATGTCAGGGACCAAGAAGAAGTTCTCATTCTGAGGACGTTCTGACCTTTATGATAAGCAGCAGCCCAGGGAGCATTTTGCGGTTGCCTCCCCTGCACAAACACCCTGCAGCTGAAGGCTGACGGATTCCCCGAGCGCGCCCCCTCCCCACTCCCAGCTGATAGTTCTGCCTATGGCCCGCCAGCATGAACTTGCACCTTATCAGGAGCCCAAAAGAAAAACACAGCCAACCAGCCTGTGTCTCACCATGTCCCTCATTCCCTCAGCATAAATACCCATGAGAACAATAAAAATTTGCAGCTTGATCAGAATTCCTGCCTTGCTGTCACTCCCTGTGTCTCTTGTCCCTTCATTCCTTCTCTCTTAGGTTTGCCGTCCTGCGTTGATGTCCTGCAGGTCGGGACAATGCTGTGATCATTGCCCACACACAGGTTTTCTCTAATGAAACCCCTAATTCTGAGTAACTGGTATTCCTTCTCTGGGAACTTCCCATTCTCTCATCCTCTGATGTGGAAAGTGCCTGGTGGCCATGTTGGGGCCAGGGGACTCTACCTCCCAGGCTGCTTGGATCAGGTTAATCACTGACCTGAGGCGGGCCAATCAGACACTCTCTTGCACAGGTTTGGGATGGAGAAACTTGTTGCGCTCCCCGCCCGCAGAGAGACACGACACCTGGTTCTTTTCAGCCCTTTTATTGCGCGCACCCCCATCCTCTCAGTTCTCTCTTTGTTATCCTTTTGAGGAACTTACACTCCAATATATACAGTACTTGTAACCAATCAGCATTTTCGCACGAGGGGAGAGCATAACAGATACAGGCAGCAAAGGCAGGCATATAGTGGACCTGTACTGTCCATCAGGGAGCTTAGCCAATCCCTGGAACTTCCTCAAAATAATGTCAGTTGTTTGTGCAAAAGTTAACTGCTCTGGCTCACTGCCAGGCGCCATCTTAGCCTTGCCACACCTAGGGCCAGGGGTCCGGCCGAAACCCCGACAGAAACTAAACTTCTTTCATTTAAACAATTTTTAAAAGCGTTGTCACCTAAAATACTTGTATTATTTTAAAATTATGTAAATAATTACATGCTGCTTATAAGAAAAAGGAAATCAAGCCAATACAAAAAAATAAAAGGACTGGACCCCACATCCCAGTGTCAGCCACACGTCAGGGACCGTTCATTCACATTCCTCTCTGTAAACTCACTCGCGCCCGTGAACACGCGTCATTGTACGTAGATCTCATTTGAAGTGACTGGGCTCATCATGCACGAGCTGTTTCTAACCCCATCAGCGTTTTCCTTGCCATGGAGAACAGGGTTTCCTTCTTTCTTCCTGCTGCCCTCCCTGTCCTGCCTGGCCTCTGCCCCTCTTCTGTCCCTCACACTCACCCACTCCCTACCTAGCCCTGGTAACCAGCTCGTAATCTGGTGCATATCCTCCTGTTATGAGCTGAACCATGGTTCCTAAAAGAGGTCCATGCAGGACCTTGAATGTGACTTCAGTGGAGCAGGATCCTAGAATGCCAGGAGGGCCTGACATGGGGAGGTCATCTGGAGCATCTCACTGTCCCCAAATTTAATTTTTTTCTCCCTAAGTTGCTTAGACTCTCCTCGAACTTGAGATCCTCTGCTTCAGCCTCCTGAGCAGCTGGGATTACAGGTGTGCCACCACCATACCCAGCAGTGATGCCAATTTCACCAGGAGGCTCCTTCTGGAAGGGAAGCAGGAGTCCAAGTTAGGGGAGGAGGTCAGACGATCATGGAGGAGACTGGAGCCTGCAGCCTTGAGCCCGTGGAGTCCAAGGCCACCTCCAGTGGCTAGAGGGGCAGGACATGGACTTTCTCTGGGAGCCCCCAGGTGCAGTCAGCCCTGTGAGCATCCTGATTCAACCCTGTGAGACTCACTGTAGGTTTCTAACTTCCAGGGCCATCAGAGAAAGAGGTATAGTTTTCAACCACCATGTGAGAATTTTTCACAGCCACAGTGAAAACATTCCAATTTGGGACCAGGAGTGGGATGCCACTGTAGCAAAGAGCTCAAAACATGGAAGGACCATGGAGTCAGGGGGTGGGCAGGATTTGGAAGAATTCTGAGGCACATGATTGCCTGGAACTGACTGTTGGTAGAAATGGGGTGTGGAAGGTCCTGCCCCTGATGGTTTCCAAGGAAACGGGAGACACACCTGAGGAAGTACAGGTCACCACAGAGATGCCTAAGCCAGCACACACAGGCCACGGTAGCCATGGGAATGCCAGAGGTGTGGCCAAAGAGACCCAGGAGAAATGGGGAGCATGGGTTTGGAAAGTCAGGAGAGGGGGTTCTTGTCCCCCAGTGGCCAAAGCCCAGGGGGATTGTATTCCACAGTTATGCAGCAGAATTTACCAGCAATGCACTCTCCTACTTCAGCTAGTGCCCGAGCTGTGACCTGGGTGCTTCTTGCTACTTATAGTAAAAGGTGAGAGGAGAGAGAGATCAAAGGATCAGTTGATTGATTGATTGATTCAGAGAACTGTTAAGCAAAAGGGAACCAAGACTTGAAGACTTGGGGAAGTCTCAGCCTGTCCAGATTGCAGAAGGTGCTGGGGCTGTGGCCAGTTCACTGGGAGGACCTGTGTTCTGGAGAGAAGGCCAGGGGTATGACTGGAAAGTAGTTTCCAAGTGCCCAAGAATGGCCCAGAAGTCACAGTTCCAGTCACCCAGAGGGCTGTCTGAAGGAATGCGGGTGGGACTTGCTGACCCCTTTGCCCATCTCAGCGGGAACCAGGACCAGCCCCAGGGATGATCTGTGGAGGAAACTCTTGTTCGATGGAGTGGGGTCCCATGACATACGTAGGACACCCGCACGGTTTTTGAGATCATGAGATCAGCAGACTAATGCGACAACTTTGAACCAAAAAGGAAGAGAGAGGATGAAAAGGAAAGAAGCTATTCTGAGTCTCAGACTTCTAGAGGCAGGAGATAGATCTGTAAAACCACTCAGGTCAAACCACATGCTGTGTTTCCTCATGTAAGAAAGGAGATCCAAAGGAGAGGCAGAGGGCTCAGGTGGTGGCAGCAATAGGCAACTAATACAGCTGCTAGGTCCTTGTCCTTACTCTATCACCACATTAAATTCTTCATTGCTGATGATGTAAATGATGTACAGGTAAACTTGGCAGGTGTGGTGTGGCCATATCAAGGAAGGTAACTGGCAGGGAGGAGCCAGGGGTGAAAGAGAGACAGAAGGGAGTGGGTGGGAAGGTCTAGAAGACAGAAAAGGTGGCTCAGGCCATGGTGTCCTGGCACAAGCTCCTTCCATCTAACAGAGATTGAAAGCCCCTGCTCCTGTCCATGGGATTGCCGTGCATGCCTCACTGTTCCACTGCAAGAATTCTACCTCTTCCCTTTGCAGAGTTCTCTTCCAGAATTTCTGGGAAGATGTTCTGGCAGCAGGTCTCCTGATCTGCAAAGCCATGTGAGCAGGTGGCATCTGCTTCTGTCTGTCACACCCAGGAGAGCCTAGAGCTCTGCAGAGTTGACCAGGGGAGGCTGACAGAGGACAGGAAGTTCCCCCCACCAGCCTCCATACCCTAAGGCTTCCACCACACCCCCAGCCTTGTATGGCTGTCCCACGGAGGAGGGTTGATCAGACCTGTGTGACCTTGGTAAGATAATTTCTTCACTTATGAAAGGGGAATTATAATTGTGTCTATCTTGAGATTGCTGTGGGGTTGATTAACAAACTAGCAATATGTTTTATAAGTGCTTAACATAGTACCTGGTGCAAAGGAAGGGCTCAATATATATTAGCTGTAATAATGACTCTGACATTGGACTTGGGCATTGGTGGCGTTTCCACACAGTTGGCACCCGGCAGAAGTTCTTATTAACCAAAAGCAAAGGGCTAGTGAACATTTAGCGTAGGTTTAACCCCACGCCCTCTTAAGAAGCGAATACAGGAGGCGCCTCCTTCCAGAACCACACAAGTCGGCAGGTGACAATTGTAAGACGGAATTAGCTCTTTCCACCAACCCGGCATCTTCCGTTTCTTCAAATCGGGGGACTTCCACTCCTGGCTGCCCACTGAGATCCCCTGGGACTTTGGAAACAGGGCCAGGGCCAACAGAAGCTGACTCTCCCTGGGTGGGCTCAGCCATGGTTATCTTCTAAAGCTGCCCAGGTTGGTTTGCCAGGTGACCAACAGAGCTGAGTTCACATTTTAGACAAATGAATGCATTTTTTTTTATTACACGTATGTCCCAAAGTTTTGCATAGATTTACTTACACCAGAAATATGTTTTCATTATCTATATTGTGGTTGGGGTTGATTTTCTTCCCTTTCTTGGGGGGGGGTACTGGGGATTGATCCCAGGGATGCTCTACCACTGAATTACACCCCCAGCCCTTTTCTATGTTTTAACTTTGAGTCAGGTCTCACTAATTAAAGTTGCTGAGGCTAGCCTACAACTTGCCATCCTCCTGTCTGAGCCTCCCATGGAGTTGGGATTAGTGATGTGGGCTGCCATGTCCAGCTTTCTCACCACTTTCATGGTCATGTCAGGGCACATTGTTCTCAGACCACTCCCCCCAGGAGGAATGGGGCTGTGGTTCCAAGCCTGGCCTCGAACATCCTGCCTCTGCCACACCCATGATGGCCTCTTGGTCATGGCCAGTTACCTTCCTCCCCTAAATGGAAGAATGGAAGGTACTTCCTGTGCCATGAGTCTGACCCCTCTTGCTACAATTCACAACAGTTTGGTTTATTTGCTTGTGGGCTAAACTTCACCAGGCCAAGGAGCAGCTAGGCTGTCTTGTCAACTGGGTGGCATCTCAATACAATGCCTGGGTCTCCAGAAACACCCAATACATATGGGCAGAATAAATAAATGACACAGTCCTGGGTGGTGGCCCATCAATTCCCTGGTTTGCATCTCTTTGATGCTGGCATCAATACATCTTCACACACCCTGTGTGCTCCACGGTCCCATCAATGTCCCCTGGGAGCCTTGGGCTTCCACCCTGACCCCTGCCTCTACCACCTGCCCGTGGGTAGTGCCCCACATGCCACCAAGTCCTAGTGGTCTCTGCTGATAAATAAAAAGATAAGAGTCCTTAATGGCCTTGTGCTGGCATGGCTGCCCAGGTCAGGCGGAGGAAGAATCGTTAGGTGCGGACCACAGTGTGCTGTTTACAAGATGGCCTTGTTCACCACATGGGCATTTGGAGGGTGATAAAACTGTACTGCCTTCTCCCTCTCTCTGCTTTTCATTCCAAGTTCCAGGTCCCTCCATGAGACCCGGCCTCCCCTCCTCCCACCCACTGCACCTCTTTGCTCCTAAGAGCAGGAAGGATTGTCAGGTGCTGTCCCTTTTGGTGACTTGACACCAGCACTTCTGTCTATCAGAGGGGCCGGGGCAGGTGGGGTTGGGGTACCTGGGACAGATTCAAACATGCTCCTGTCCCCTGTGCTGGCTTTTGTCTCATGCAAATGTGTCCTTTGATACAGGCCTAATCAAACACATTCCAGGCTGGGGGACATGGGTGGGAGAGAGGAATTAACATCCCTCCCAGGCTGGGCCAGGGAGTCTCCCGCCCCTCTGCGTGTGGCCTCACAGGGATCCCATTCAATTACAGCTGGACCTCAAAGTCCAGTGTCTGCCTTCACACACCACACCGGCTGTGGAGGTTTCCAAAGGAGCCAGCCAACATCTATTTACGTTTTCCATGGGCTGGCCCGTGTGTTGGGAGCTTTACAGACATTTTTATGGGGTGATGGTGGGGGATAAAATGAAACGCGGGGTTAATGCATTTTCTGAAATTGAAAATTCCATCCATGGGGACTTTTTTCCCCTCAATTTGATAACAGCCACATGAAATGTGTTAAGTTGGCTTCTTTCTGGCTACTCCAAGGGTGGTGCTAGGACTAGCACAGGCGCGTGGTCACCTGAGAACCCAGTGGAAATACAGACACATTTTAACAGGATCCCAGGGGGATTGTTGTGCACACTGAAGTGTGAGAGGCACTGATTATGAAACCTATGTCTGAATCATTAAAACACACAGGGTCCAGGCAGGGGTGTAGAGGTATTTTAGAATCAAGGACACAGGGAAGTTTCCATTTCAAGTGAGGAAATTGGGGCTCAGAGAGGCAATGTTACTTGTCCAAGGTCACACAGCTTGTAGATGATGGAGCCGGAACTGTTGCCCAGAAATCAAAGTGCCATGTGATTGGACGCTTGGAAGAAAAGTTTTGAAGTGACAGCAGCAGAAGAAGGACTGAGGCAAGTGGTCCCCTTGACCCTCTCTTGGCACCTCACTCCTCTCCTCAAGTAGAGGTTGTTGTGGTCGTGGAGAAGATGGACACATGGCTTCTGATGTCAGCTCAAGGTAATTACCAAAGACCAGGTGCCTCCCGCCACTTTGAAAGACTGACCTTGCCAACCAACGACAGCCTGGCTGTGACTATCTCCAGGTTTAAAAAAAAAGAAAGTGTCCGCAGGGTTTTATCACTGATATGCTGATGCACCACATTGTCATTACCAAGCACGGCTGATTATCTGCATGGAAGAGCGTCCCACTTGTCATGCGGGTCATGAGTCCGAGTCCTCCCTGGGAGAGGCCTCCCTGGCCCTGTGGGTGCCGTGAGTCGGGTTTTCCTCCCAGCCCTGCATGGCACCGCACTCTCAGCCTGCTCTTGTCACTGGCATGGATGATGTTGACCTGTCGGTGGTCTCTCTGTCCCTGCTGGAATCCCAGCCCCTTATGGGCAGGGATCCAACCTGCATGGTGTAGACTGGATCCCCGGTGCCAAGAGGGGGCCTGGCACACAGTGAGGTGCTCAGTGGGTGTTTGTTAAGTCAATGAATGAATGACTGCCTTTGTTTGATGAATGGGTTGATGGATGGATGAATGGAGGGAGAGATGAATGGGTGATGGATAGGTGGACAGATGGTTGGATGGATGGAGAAATGATGGAGGGATGGATGGATGGGTGGTGGATGGATGGATGGATGGATGGACAGATGGGTGGTGGATAGATGAATGGATGGACAGATGGGTGAATGGATGGATGGATGGGTGGATGGATGGGTGGTGGATGGATGGATGGATGGACAGATGGGTGAATGGATGGATGGATGGGTGGATGGATGGGTGGTGGATGGATGGATGGACAGATGGATGGATGGGTGATGGATGAATAGATGGACAGATGGATGGATGGATGAGTGGTTGGATGGATGCATGGATGAATGATGGATGGATGGATGAATAGATGGACAGATGGATGGATGGATAGGTAGGTGGATGAATTCGGTGAATGGATGGGTAGATGGATGGATCATGGATGGATTAATTGATGGGTGGATGGATGGATCATGGATGCAGAGATAGGTGGATGATGGATGGATGGATAGATGGGTGGATGATGGATGGATGGATGGATGATGAATGGATGGATGGTGGATGGGTAATGGCTAGATGGATAAAGGGATGGATGGATGGATAATGGATTTAGGGATAAATGAATGAATACATGGATGGATGAAGATAGACAGAAGGATGAATGGATGGATTAATGGAGGATTTTAAGCAGCCAGAGGTGTGGGGAAGGACTCACTTTACTATACTTTGAACCTCCAAAGGAAAGTCCCCAATGTAAATAAAACCAGTTTAAAACACCATCCCCAACACAACAGAAACAAAGCAAGTCTCGTTATGAAAGAAGAAAATCGAACCAACATACAAAACCAGCACTCACCTGGCAACAGTGGCTTGTCTTGATAGAAAACATGGCAGCCAGCCCCTCCTGTGGTCTGCGTTCCTCCCCTGGAGGGAGGTCAGGGTTCCCCTGTGGTTCAGAAGGCTGACCCTGAGCCTCTCTTTGCAGACTCTGCTGGATCCATGGGAAGCCCTACCCGATGCTGGTCACCTGGCTCTCAAGGCCCTGAGCTGGGACCATCATCAGCCCACAGAACATTCTTGTGCAAATTACAGAGAAGCATCCTACTTCCCAGGTGTGTGGCCTCCCAGCAGGCCCCTCCCTCCCTGCATCTCCTTCACCTGCCACTTCTGTGCAGGTCCCAAGGCCCATCTGTACATGGCAGTCTTGTCCCACAGGACTGGCTCGACGGAGTCACATAGAGGATCAGCACCATGGGTGGCCTTGTTGCACTTGGGTCCCACCCGATCTCTAGGACTGTGCAGTCATCTCTTAAGCATAGCCCAGCAGGTTGGAGGAAGGCCGTTCTCATCTCCCATGCTGCCAATGCAGGAGTCTTGCAACGGGCACTTTGCAAAGAGTGTCAACTCCAGCCAGCCTGTCTCTGCCTGGTTCAGTTCCTGGGGGAAGGTGGCTGCTGGGTGGGCTCTGGCCAGCAGCTGGGATGCCAGAGGCTTGCACCTGGTGGAGGGTGGCCAGGAACCCCAGAGGGCAGGGCACCAGTGCCCAGAAACACAGGGTCCTGCATGTCCTCTGCCAGGCCCAAACCCAGCCTTCTGAGTTGGTGCTTCTCCAGGTGTTTCCAGGAAGCACCCCTTAACACAGAACCACCTGTGGCTCTTTGGGGCTTGTTTTTGATATGCAGACTTCTGGCCTCCTGAACCACACCTGCTGAATCCCCCTCTCTAGGGGAGAAATCTGAGCTTGAACAAGCTCCCACAGGGGTCCCGACGCCCAGTGAGGTCTACGAAATCCTGGGGAAGCCATGGAGCCCCATCCATGGTGCTGCCCAATGCAGTTCCTGGCCCAATCCCCCAATGTATGCTGGTTGAATGAACCCCTAAAGGAGCTGACCTGTTCCAGACCTCAGTCTGCGCCTCTGTGGAATGGGAGGCAGACACGGGCCCTTCTAAGCAGGAAGGTAGGCAGCGTGGGAACATTCCACACAAAACAGCATTAGAAATGAGAGGTGCAGAGGGCTGTGGAAGAGAGGGAGGGAGAGACAGAAAGAGAAAAGGAGAGAGAGAGAGGGAGAGAGAGAGAGAGAGAGAGAGAGAGAGAGGGAGAGGGAGAGGGAGGAGGAGAGAGCGGGGAAGGAGAGAGGAAGAGAGGCACACTGCATTAATCAGCACCAAGGACAGCAAGACATGGCCAGATTAGCTGATCAGGTGCCACCAGAGCAGACCTAATGCAGGGTGCTGGGTGTAGGTTGTTTCCTCGGGAAGAAGGGGAAGGACGAAAGGTGTTAAAGAGGAGTTACTGGCCTAGGAAGTCAGGGCTCCATCCCAGGGGACCCTGACGACTCTCAGAGTTCCCCTCTGTGGGTCACTGCAGTTGGGAAACCCCTCTCCACCTCTCGTCCTTGGGTGGCCACCAAGGGCCCCTGGAGATAGCCCACCGGTGGCATCCCTTGGAGAAAGTGCCCCAGGAGTAAAGCGGGGAGTCAGGGATGCTGGACAGGGTGGCAGCTGATAGCAGAGGGTCGTCCAGGTCTGTGCCTGCTGCAGGTGAGTTCTGAGTTTGGCAGGGTGCAGCCTCCTCAGCCTCTTCCTTGTCTCCAGTGACACCACCCTGAGCAGACCTGCCCTTCAGAAGCATCCCAAGTCTCCTCTGGCCACCCCACTGTCATGGTCCCCTTAAAAAGTGACCAGATTCGAACCATTGTAATGGTTTTAAGTGACATGTGCTGAACACAACTGTAGGGAGGGACAAATAGAAGCAAAAGAGAAGGGAAGGAAGGAGGGAGGGAGGGAGGGAGGGAGGGAAGGTGGGAAGGAAGGAAGGAGAGAGTTGGAAGTACCTCCAGTTGTGCAGGAAGCTTTCACATCCATTATCTCATTAAAACCACCCCAAGAAGTCCTTGCAATAGGCAACATTATCCAC
This sequence comes from Sciurus carolinensis, assembly GCF_902686445.1. Lineage (NCBI taxonomy): Eukaryota > Metazoa > Chordata > Mammalia > Rodentia > Sciuridae > Sciurus > Sciurus carolinensis. The sequence continues at coordinate 1,731,683 of NW_025920144.1, forward strand.
GTTTTCCAAAGACAGGGAAACTGAGGCTCAGAGACATGACACCACTTGCCTAAAGTCACACAGCAAAATATCAGGCCAAATTCCTAAACTCCAAAACCTGTGCTGTTTCCCACCTCTCTCTCCCACTACCCCTTGTGACCCTTATTTATGTTGCAGGTGAATGTCATCAGTCCTCAACTAGATCCTGCCACTTGGGGCATTGCTGCAGACCCACAACCTCAGCATCTGCCAGAGCTCGTTCAAAATGAGGCCTGCTGGGTGCGGTGATGCATGCCTATCATCCCAGCTATTTGGGAGACTGAGGCAGGAGGATGGCAAGTTCAAGACCAACCTTAGCTGTTTAGTGAGATGCTGTCTCAAAATAAAACATATAAAGGGGCCAGGATGTAGCTCTGTGGTAGGGAGTCCCTGGGCGCAATCCCAGGACCAAGACAAAAATAGAAATTAAAACTGCAGAGCCAGGGCCCCAGCGCTACTTAACTGGAATCCACAGTTTAGCAAGATGCCAGGACTTGCGTGCTCAGGGTTGAGAAGCACTGTCCCCAGTGACCCTGTGGCACAGAGACGACGTCTTCCTTTGATCTTGCTTACATTCCACAAGAGCGCTTTCTTGATCCGGGGCAAATGCTGAAAAAATGAAGCAAGTGATAAGTTCCTCTGGGTCAGAGAGGGACGCTGTGCGGCTGACCAGCTGACCGTGTGTCAGGTACCGGCTGGACCAGTGTGTGTGTCTGGATGTGGCTGCTGGGGCTGAGCCTGCGCACTTGGTCATGTGACTGGGTCTCTGTTGGGCACCAGTTGTGTGCAGTGCATTGCTGGGGACAGATTTGTGAATTTGCTGGTCAGTGACCCAAATTCAGGGCTGGGTGGAGAGCTGGGAACACCCAGAGAGATCAATAAGCAATTACAACGATTGTTACCATTAATAATGCTTGTTACTGGATGAAGCAGAGGCAAGGAAGCCGGGCCTGCTGAGGGGCCCAGGCAGTGACCAGCTGGCCCACATTGCCCACAGGTCCAGCCCTGTGCATTATGGGTCATCACTCTGCCTGTGGTGCCTGTTGTTTGGTATGTGTGCTCAATCACCCACTATGAACTGTGTGACCTCAGACAAATCATTTAATCTCAATTCGCTGATCTGAAAAATGATAAAAGTAGTGTACAACTTATGGGGATTTTGAGAGGACTGAATTTTGACCTTGCACTTAGTGATGTTCCTATGTCCACTGTCATTATTTACCTGCCCCTGTTTTTCCCATCTCTGAAACCTGGAGGGTGGCCCACAAGAAGCTTGAGACCTGAAGGTTAAGCCCCTGACCCTCTGAATAACTACGGGTACATCACTGACAGCTCACTTTGTACCACACACGACTGGAAGCATCTCCGCCTCTCTGCACCAATCCTTGGTGGGCAGGACTCTGTGATTCCCATTTTACAGCCGCGGAAACCAGAGCAGAGGGGTTAACGAACCTGTCCAGGGTCACATGCTGGTTAGTAGAGGATGAGGCTGGGATTTGATGCCAACAGTCCCTGTCACGAGCACCTGTCCCCAACCACCCTGGGGGCTGTGGTTGAATGAATGACAGGGAGGAAGGGGCAGGAGGGGGAGGATGGTGGGGGAGCCTGGGAGGAAGAAGGGGCACAGCTGACCTAGGGCTTTTCATGGGTGGAGGTGGGGAAGGTGCCCGGCCTGGCACCCAGCAAGAGGTTGGCACACATTAGCAGGCACATTGATGACCACACAGGGACCCCTGCCCGGCTGAGTGGGGAAACAGGAATGGTGGTGGGTGGGACCTGTGCCCATGGAAGGTGGGACCAGCCTGATCTTGCAAGAAGCCTGGAAGCCAGACCCTCAAGGGCCAGGGTCCCTACTGCATTCCACAGGTAGAGCCCTGCAGGCACCGCGGTGGCAAGTTCACTGTCCATACTGGGGACAGGTCAGTGTTCTTCAGGACCCCTCAGTGTGGGTGGTGATGAGACTTTCCCACAGGCCCGGGGCAGAGGCAGGGTTCCCAGCTCCAGCCCCAGCGTTAGCACAGGGCCCCCCATGGACCTGGCCTGGGTGCGGTTGGCTGGCACCCTCCCCAGCTCTGGGTCCTGGGCCCTCCTGATCGTGCTCAGGAATGTGCAGAACCCAGCGGCTTAAAGGCGAGAAGGTATCTGGACATATGGGTCAGGCTGTGCAGCAGGAATAGTAGCCCCCAATTTCAGTGCCCGAGAAGTGGGCGAAGGCTTCCGTCTGGTCAGGCTCTGTGTCCAGTGTGGTTGCTCAGGGCTACTCTTCTGGCTCAGGGTGTCAGGCAGATGAAGGCCCCACCCCAGGGAACATTCCTGGTTATTCTGGCAGTGGGCAGGGTGGAGAGTCACACTGCAGGTAGGACTTCCACCTGGCATTCCGGGCTTCCCTGCCCACAGCTCACTGGCCACAGCAACAAGGCAGGGGAAGGCAGTCCTACCCTATGGCAGCCACACAGACTTGTGGGGCCAGAAGGGCTGCTGTGTGCACAGAGGAACTTTAAGAGCTGGCAGGCCAAACTGGGGACAGGTGGGGCTGGGTCGGGGCTCAGTCTAATGCTGGACCAGGGTCAAGGCTCAGTCTATAGCAGAGTTGGTCTTTAGTGTGGGATTAGGGTCTGGGCTCAGTCTGTACCATGGTTAGGGTTTGCTTGGCAACAAGGGTCAGTCTTCAGTATGTGACTGGGGTCAGGACTCAATCTGGGATTATGGTGAAGGATCAGTTTGTAACTGGAATTAGGGCTCAGGACATAATGGTTTAATCTATGACTACTGAGGGCTTAGCCTGTACCGAGGGTCAGTCTATAGAATGTGACTGGGGTCAGGACTCAGTCTTTGTCTACAGTTGGGGCTTAGTCTGAGATTATGGTGAAGGATCAGTCTAACTGGGAACAGGTCTTAGGTCCTAATGGTTTAATCTATGACTACTGAGGGCTTAAGTTGTACCAAGGGTCAGAGTGTCTGGCTTTGACTGGGATCTGGGCTATCTGTGACCAGGATCAAAGCTCAGGTTACAATGGTTTAATCTATGACTACTGAGGGTTTAGGCTGTATCAAGGGTCAGAATGTACATCTGTGACTGGGATCTGGGTTCAGTCTATAACTGGAATCAGGGCTCAGGCTGTAACAGGGTCACGCTCATTCTGGAGCAATAGTCAGGACTGACTTTAAAACCAGGATGAGGGTCGAGCCCTAGGCTGGGGTCAGAAGTCCCCTGTGACCTCTCAGCACTCACTTCCCATACTGCCCTGAGACCTGAGCCTCACCCCCCAGGACCACCTGAGACTCCCTCAAGGGGCCTCATGTCCCACCCACGGATGCTCTGGACTCAAGAAGAAAGGAAAAGGGCCATTCCATCCATGCCCTTGTCTCTTGCTATGGTCTATGTCCCCATATGAAACCTGCAGGTGGTGAGGGCTTACATTCTCCCCCCTCCTTCCTGCAAAATGTGTAGCAGCAGCGTACTCTCCTTGCAGTGAGAGGGGTCAAGTCATCCATTTCACGTTGGTGAAGTGAGCACCTACTATGTGCCAGCTCTGTGGGCCGGAGCCACGAGTAAGCGTAATGGGCCCAGAGCTGGGCTGGGTGGAGCTGTGGGCCAGGAACAGGCACCTGGCTGATTCACACAGAGCGAATGACAGTGGGACAGCCCTGCAGGGACAGGCATCATCAACTCCGGGACAAGAGCAGGAAAGGGGCAGGTCAAAGATCCAGGAGGCCTCAGCCAGGTACAGGGCCAGGCATGGGGACAGAGTGGCCTCCTGGGAGTGAGCAGAGCCACCGAGACACAGGCTGGCACATGTCAGTGAGAGGAAGCACTATGGGCCAGCAGCTAAATGCCAAGCCTGCTGTGCCGGGCGAGGTCAAGGTCAGGGGCCCCCAGCCAAGGCCTGGAGACAGAGGCAAGGACAGGGCTTCTGTGGGCTTCATGTTTCCAGGGTTCCCCAACTGCCCACAGAGGAATCCTCAAGGGAGACCTCGAGGTCCCACCCTACTCACCTCATCAGGGGCAGATCCTCAAGCTGCCAGCCTCTCCCCTGTCCCTGCTGCCTCCATGCCTTCCCTAACCCCGGCCCTCCCACTGTCGCCCTCTCCTACATCCTCCTGTAGGAGATCCCCTCCCCCAGCTCCCTGCCCCTCTCTTGGAAATAAGAGCCCCTGTGCTTGTGCCCTGGGATGAGGCACCTGGCCCGCCTGCCTGCTGATCATCGACAGACCTCAGATGGAGATGCGGGTTCTGGTTAGTGCAGTGGGGCATACCTATAATCCCAGTGACTTGGGAGGCTGAGGCAGGAGGATCACAAGTGGAGGCCAGTCTCAGCAACTTAGTGGGAGAGACCCTGCTTAAAAATAAAAATGTAAAAAAGGGCTGGGGATGTAGCTCACTTGTAAAGGGCCCTGGGTTCAATCCTAAGTACAAGAAAGGAAGAAAGAAGAGAAGAGGAGGGGAGAGGAGGGGAGAGGAGGGGAAGGGAAGAGAGGAGTTCCATATTGTCCATGGTTTTCTCTGGCCCGCACAGAGCCAGGCACATGGCAATACATACAAAATTAACAGATGACTTCATGGTCAGCAAATGACTCTCTCCCACCAGAAAACACTCTGGTTCCCAGATCCACCATCCATCGCTCTGTGTGTAACACGAGAGCGGGCAGCTACGGTTGGAGAGGAGGGCCAGACTTTTCATCTGGGCTGCTCTATCTCCACAGCAGCAGAGCCCGCGACCGAGACAGAACTGGCCACGAAGCCTGGAGACTGAACCTCTGGCCCACTGGCAATGAGTCTGCAGTCCCGAGTGTAAAAGTCAAGGGACTCAGCTCTGGACCAGGCCTGGCACCCTGTCCACAGGGGAGGTCATCACAGGGCCCACCTCCCCAGGCTGCAGGGGGACATCATGAGTTTGTAGGCTAAGGAGCTGAGGACGACGAGCGGCCCTTCAGAGACCCCTCAGTGTCCCTCGCATTTACTTTTTTTTTTTTTTTTTTTTTTTATTTATTTATTTTTTTTACGTTTATATAGGGTAATGATGTTTATTATATTTTTCCCCCTCCCCCCCACCCCTCCCACCCCTCCCACCCCTCCCACCCCTCTTTTCCCTCTACACAGTCCTTCTTTCCTTCATTCTTACTGCTCTCCTTGGCCTAACTCTAAACCTAACCCTAAACCTAATGCTATCCCGTCCCGGGCTGGGGAGATAGCTCAGCTGGTAGAGGGTTTGCCTCGCAGGCACAAGGCCCTGAGTTCGATCCCCAGTACCGCAAAAAAAAAAAAAAAAAAAAAAAGGTTCCAGTTCCTGGGTTTCCTGATTCATCAATAAACCGTTCCAAATTCAAGAGCCTTGCATTTACTTTTGTTACCTCTGGGGTCCACACAGACCATGAGATCAGCTGGGGAGCCCCCCAGAGAGAAGGGGACCCAGGTAGGGAGAGGCGGGCAGGGAGGAGAAAGGTCCTGAGGCCGAGGGGCCCAGCAGGGTGGCAGTGGCTCCCTCACCCAGCGCACCCTCCAGGAGTATGCACAGGGGCTGGGGAGGATCTCAGGCTGCTTCCCGGCTCAGAGAAGGCGACACACAGGCGGACTGCCTCACATGCCCACACATGCTCCTGCACACTTGCTCACAATGCACACACAACCCCCAACACACTTGCACGTGACCACACCTCTGTCACATGCAGCACATGGGCGCCCCGTGGGAGACAGGCCTGGACACCCTCCCACCCACGACTTCCCCCACTCCTCTGCCCAGCAAACGGGACACGATGGAACACGTTTCTTCCCCTTTCCAGAGAGGCCTGTGGTGGAGGCTCTTCTGAGAGAAGGCCTCTGAGCACCAGCACGACAGAACCCTCCCAGCCTCAGTGGTGGCCCTAGTGGCAGCAGGGACACAGGGTCCCTTCTGTGAGACCCACTTCCTCCTCAGTTGGGTTGTATTTCCTGGGTGGGAAGGGACCCAGAAAGGGGACCAGGCGGCCCACAGGGTTACCATTTAGGTGGAGGGCGCTGTGTGTGTGTGTGTACATGCACACACGTGTTGGTTGTGCGCACAGGTTTCCCTGGGGGTTCCCTCTGCTTGCACATCTGGGAGCCCAGTTGGGGTCCCAAGAGGAGGATCAGCCCTCAGCCTAGGACTAGGAACCAGTCTGTGGCAGTGACAGGCTGGAACCCAGTCCAGCTCTTTGCAGCCTGGGTTGTGGCTTTGGGGAAGTGACATCAGTTCCCTGGGCCCAGGTCCTGGTCTCTGGGAGGCCGGCTTAATGACAATGGTGTTGGAATCGAGCCGGTGCCATGGCCTTTGGTCGATCCCAGAGCAGCACCAAGCCTGCCTGCACCCTGGGTGGCCCTGGTGCACACCGTGGCTCTGAGCCAGGGGAACCAGGCTCCTCTGGGACAAGCCTCGGGTCTCCCTCTCTGCCACTCAGAAGCAGGAAGACAGAAGTCCCTGCCCCGTCCTCAGAGGGAGGAGGGCAGTGACCCCCATGAAGAACATCCCTGGGGCTGTTTCCATGGCAACCTGGGAGCCCCACCATGGGGCCACTGGGCAAGGCCCCCTCTGGCAGGACCCAGGTCATCATGAACATGCCCCTGCCCACACTTGCCCTCCTTACACCAGCCCAGGGAGGTGGGGAGCAGGTGGGAGTCATGCCCATTTTCTACGTGGGGACACTAAGGCTTCCCAGGGGAATCAGGTTGGTGCTAGAGCTTGAACCCACTAAGAAATTCTCAGGTCTTCATCCTCCATCCTCAGCCTCCAGTCCCTGTGTGAGTGTCACCTACTCCAAGAGAGCCCTGCCTGCCAAACCCAAAACAGCATCACCTAGACTGGTGCTACTCAAAGTGTGGTCCCCAGACCTTGGATGATACTCAGAGATGCAGATCTGTGGGCTCCACCGCAGGTCTTCCAAACCCAGATCTGCATTGAACCCAATCTCCAGGGAATCTTAGGCACATCAAGTCTGAGACACATGGTGGAACCCAGTGCCATCCATAAGAACTTTCTGGAATGATTATAAAGTTTCTCATCTGCCCAGCATCGCATGGCCATTGAGCACTCCCAATGGAGAAACTAAAATCAGGCAACTGACTTTATACATTTTATTTCATTTCAGTTCAAATAGCCACAAAAATACCTCTTGGATAACACAGGCCTAAGTCAGTACAGGTGTTCCCAAATGGCAGCACCGATTATTATCACTGAATAAAATGTATCCAGCAAGACCGGCTCTCCATTTCTTCTTCTTACCACCCTCAAGGGAAGGGGTGTGACTATCTTCGTTGGTCAGATTCGGAAAGTGAGACTCAGGTCCCTTGTGCAAGATTCCACAGTCAAAACCATGGTCATCCTCATTGACACCATTGACCCTGGGACAGTGCCATTTAACAGAGAGAAGTCTCAGAGAGGTGAAGAGATTTGTCCAGGGTCACACAGCACCTAAGTGGCAGAGTGGGGTGGGCACAGCCTGTTTCTCCGGAGGCTGTACCATGAGGGCCCTGGGTAGTGGAGGCAGAAGCTGTGCTTGAGAAGTGGGGGATGGGAAGAAGCCAGTCCTGCGCCTGGAGAGGCCTCTAGGGATGGGGGCCCCCACCACACCTGGGAGGTCACTTACCATGCTCCAGAGGGGCAGCAGCAGATTCCGGGCAGGCAGTGCAGCCCACAGGAACCTCTGGTTGCTTCCTGCAGCTTGCTGGGAGGGCACAGGCTGTGGCCACAGGTGCCAGGGAATGTGAGCAGCTTCCTGAGCAGCAGCCAGCTGGGCCCGGGGAAGGCCAGGGAGGCGCCCTTGCCCCTCAGCCTCTGCCACTTTCTTATATTTTGTTAGGTCGGAAATTAGGCGACTGTAGGGGGCACAGCTGAGCAGCCAGAACAAAGACCAGCCCACCAAAGGTGACCAGAAAGTTCGCAGCAGGGTGGATGGAAAGTTTCACTGACCCTTCACACCCACCTGCCACTCAACAAGACCCCCTCCCATCCTAGTCTATAAAGACCCTGGGCAGCCAGGGCCACGTGCGATTTTCTCCAGGTCCCTATACCCCGCGGGTCTGGGAATTTCGCCCGAGAGCCAAATTCCAATAAAGCTTGCATTGACCACTTTTCTGTCCCATTTTATTTGGCTGCTAACTGTCCTCGCCAAGACCCGCCGAGTTTACATTTGGTCCCGCCGGCTGAGCCCGCCGAGCTCGCCCGAGCTTACATATTTAACGCCTCACTCCATTTCCGAGCGAGTGTGGGTGCTATGTGTGAGTTTGTCTAGTGACAGAAGGCAACCTCCCAGTAAGGGAGCCCTCTCCTGGCCTCCTCCAAGCTCCCACACCCAGCCTAATGCTGCGTGGCAGAGCAGGCGGGTGATTAGGAGGCAGACTGAGAATCCAGAACCACAGGCCTCCCTCCAGGGCGGGTCCCCTGGCCACACAGACCAGCTCAAACCCCAGGATGCCCGAGACCAGGACACTCTGTCCTGCATGCTGACAGGGGCCCTGAGCTGGGGCTTGGACACCTTAGGGTCCAAGTCCCACAGATGGAGAAATAATAACGATAACAACAGTGAAAATAAGAGCTGCTGTTAGGGGAGTTTTCCCAAACCAAACAAACACTGCATGCAGGGGTGGTTCACCTGCACACTGACAGAGAGCGGCCTGGAGGCATCCCAGGTTGGGGAGCCGAGGCACTGTGCAGGGGTGTCCTTGGCTCAGGTAACCCAGGAAGGACACAGTAGATCCAGGCTCTGATCCAGGTCTGCGGCAAACAGGAGGCAATCCGGAAGGAGCTGGAGGAGTGCAAGCTGCCGTGGGCAGGGGGAGACCTCAGGATCCAGGGGCTTGACCTTCACAGCCTCGGTTTCTCCATCCACTGAGTGGGGAGGCTGAGGCCAACTTCGCATGAACAGCAGGGGAATTAAAAAGGCTGAGATGGCAGGCAGACAGGATTGAGCCAAAGGAATGTGCGTCACCAGTAGAGCACAGAGTCGGTATCCAGTAGGCGCTCAGCAGATGATGTGAATGCACACGGCAGAAGGAGAAGCTGCCTAACTTGTAAACTGGTAGCCACCCCTCATCTGGGAGAACCGAACATTTGAGCCGTGTTGCGGTGCTGCCAGGGGCACACAGCGAGCCCATTTTATAGACCTGGAGACTGAGGCTCTGGGAAGATTAATGGGCTGCTGGGGTCTCGCAGCGACTGGGCAGGGGATCCGGGAGATGGGCACGGTGCAGACCGGAGTTGCAACCCCAGCCCCGCAGCACATGCAGCAGGCGCCCAGTGTGGCAACTCGGAGAGGCGAGGTGGCTGGTCTCACAGATGGAGCGACGGCGGACGGGGTCCAGGTGGTGCTTCTCCCACAAGCTCACCCACAGCTGCTGAGGCAACATCCTTGCCCAGCTGCTGGGGACGACCATCACCATAGCAACCACCAAAGGTGTGAGGAGGGGCTGCGTTCACCTTGCACCCTGGCCCTGCTGCCCCCTGTGACCAGCTGAAGACGTGCATGTTCAGCCTCAAGCCTCTGGGGCTCCCCAGTTCCAACAGCTGGATGTAGGTGGAGCCCCCCAAGGACAGACCCCGACCACCAAACCGTGGCCCTTGCGTCCAGGACCCGCCTGCTGGCCCAGGGATGCCTGCACTGAGGGTCAGGGGCCTTCAGCCAGAGGAGGGCTGGAGGCCCGGTTGCGTGGTGGGGGAGCCCAGCAGTCGCAGCTCTGTGCCACGAATATTAATTATCTACTAATGACTCTCCAGGCAGCCGCTGCATCTCGGCTGCTGGCAGCTGTTCCCGAAAACCCACCCACGGCTTCTCCGGGCAGAAGGAGGCAGCCACGTGGCAGCAGAGAGGCAGCCCCGGAACCCCGTGGGGTCAGCATGAGTCTGGGGGATACAGGAAACAAGGACGTGGGGGACCTTCCTAGGGGGAGAATCACGGAGCAGAGCATGGGGGACAGGCTGGGCAAGAGGAGGCGACACTGGAAAGGCAGAAGTCTAAGGCTTTGGAGATGCTGCACCTTTGCTCAAGAAGCACCTGCACTTATTGAGTGCCTGCAGTTTACAAAGAGCCTTAGTGCCCGGCTTGCCCAGGTGCGGTCACAGACCTGCAGATGGGCTGGTTAGACACGCCAGTCTTGCCACCACCAGCATCGCCACTGTGCCAAGATCCTTGTGGCCCCTCACCACCCACCACAGAGTGCTGTCATGGTGACCCTCCTTTTCCTGATCAGGAGGTTGAGGCGCTGAAGGGGACAGTGACTCTTTGCAGACCCAGGAGGTGCCCGATCCCAGCAAGCAGCGGACAAGACTGCCTCCTTCTCTGGATGCCTTGGGATGTAGACCCAGGGAGGCGGCAGGTGACCCAGAGGCTTGGGACCATGTCCTTGGGGTGGAGGACCCTGGATGCAGGCAGGCCAGGGGCGTCTGCTGGGTGTGTGCGTGTTGAGGGGTGGTAAGGTGACCTCCCTCCATTCAGCTGTTAGAGTTAGTCCAGAGGCCACAGCAGCAAGAGTGGCCACCAGAAGGCACCAGGGCCCAGGCTCAAGGTGGCTGGGGGACCACAGTGTCCAGTGGTGGAACAAGTCCCCTGGAGGGGTAGCGAGCTTTCCTCCCTGGGAAGAGCTCAGTGACTCCCTGGCAGGACTTTAGGGGTGTCTTGGCTTCAGAAAAATGCACAGCAGAATCTCAGGGCTGAGGCCGCCCAACTCCAGCCCAGCGGTACCGGGGACCTAGCAGTCCTGAGGCCTCCCAGGGCCGCAGTTTCCTCACTGCAAAATGGGAACCTTGATAACAGCCTCCAGGTTGGTCCCAGCTGAACTTCTGGTCAGAGGCAGGGCCCTGTCCCTGCTGCTCAGGGGACAGCATTAACCAGCGCCGAGCTGCAGGGTCAGGCAGTTAGTCGCTCCCAGCTCTCGGCCACCAGCCCCGTCAAGGAGAAGGGCTCCATCTGCAGCCACCCCATCTCCAACACAGGCGGCCACTATTCTCTTAAAAAAAATCAAGTTGCACACCTCTTAAGCGGGTAGTGCAAAGCTTTTCACGTAGCCGCTGGGAGAAGCGGGGTGTGCCCAGCCCTCTCCACGCCTGCCGTCCCTCCCACTGCTGGCCCCCAAGAGTCCTTCTGCCTGTTCTTGAACTTCACTTTAGTGGAACTGGGTAGTATTGACTGGGCTTTATTGAGATATGATTTGCACACCACATACTTCATCCATTTAAAGTTTAGTGACTTTTAGTATGTTCACGATACTGGGGAAATGTCACCAGGGTTGATTTTAGAATATTTCATCACCTACAAAACAAATCTTGTATTCTTCCTATCACTCCCAAAGTCCCCTGCCCTCTCCAGTCCCTGACAGCACTCATCTGCTTTCTGTCTTTATGGATTTAGCTATTCTGAATGTTTTGTGCATTTGAAATTATGCAATCTATGGTCTTTTGTGTCTGGTTTATTTCATTTATAAATTTGAATATTTTATAACTTTGAATATTTTCAAAGTTCATCCACCCATGGTTCCATAGTCTTTCCTTTTTATGGCTGAATAATATTCTGCTGGGTGAATACATTGCATTTTATTTACCTGTTCATCCACAGGTGGACAAATGCACACATTTTGAATTTGCTTCTTTTGCTTTCTGTTGTGTCTGTGAGGTTCATCTTGGCTGTACTCTGTTCACAGGTCATTCTTTTTTTGTTTCTGTCTAATATTCCCTCAAATAAACATATCTCTGTTTATTCTCCATCATACTGTGGCTGGACATTTGGATGGTTTCCACTTTGGACTTTGGCACTGTTAGGAATAAAGCTGGAAGAATAGTTTTTGGGGGTGTCATTGGCAACTTTGTTTCAGCTGGGCACAGCCAGGTGTCCCAGGGGTTGGGTAGGCATTTGTTAGCTTGGCTCTATTTGAATAGAGAGAGAGCAGAGGTCAGGAGGCAGAGCCTTGTCAAACTCCAACTGGTTAGAATGTAACACAATTACTGAGTTCAGTGTAGGGAGTTTCTCTTTTTCTCTTTCTTTTTTTTTTTGCGGGGGGTGAGGGAGACTGTTTTCCAATAAAACTTTATTTACAAAAATAAGTGGTGGCCTAGATTTGGTCCATAGGCTACAGTTTATCACCCCCTGTTCCTTTTCTTTACTTTTTTTTTTATTTATGCCAAAGTGCATCGTGTGTGTAGCTCTGGTTCCTGGTGCTCTTTTAAAATCATGTGGTTGAAGAAAAGAGAGTTTAAAGGAACTCTCAGTAAAGGATAAACCAGAGTCCAGGTAACACTGGGCAGAGGGGGTTCTGGAAGGAGTCTCCAGTGGATGAAGGCTGTGTGCCGTGGGCAGGGGTGTGGAGACAAGCCCCGGTGGTCAGGAGGACATCCAGGGACACAAAGGTGGAGCGAGGCTGGGCTGGGCAGGGCCACGGGGCCCCAGGCAGCCTTGATGCAGGGCAGGTCCTGCTCTCAAGTCTGGCCTAACCTTGGGAGCATGGCATCTCCTGAGCCTCAGCATCCTCCCGGCCAGACGTGGTCACAGAGGGCACGCGGGGCTCAGCGGGGCCTCCGTGTGGCATCGCAGGTCCAGACAGGTGCTTGGTTCAGTGTCTGTGACCGAGTTCATCTCAGAACAAGGAGGAATGGGCAGGGCCACCTCCTGACTGCCAACACCTGTCACCGACCTGCAGTTCCAACCGCTGTGGGGCCAGGCTCTGGGGGCCACGCTGGCCAGAGCTGGGGGTCCTCGTTCCCGGCTGCCTGTCCTCACTGGCAGCCATCAGGGGTCTGCCCAGGTCTTCCTGCTCCTGCAGGGGCTGAGCCCTGCAGCCTTGGTGACATGGAAAGCCCACCAGGGGAAGGTCACGGGCACTGGGTGGGGTGCAGGGCCCTCAGGACAGACTGGCGACCACCCACGCCAGAGCTGGCGGAGAAACTGACCAAACCCAGGCCTCTACATCGGGCCTCCCATGACGCAGGCTGCCACACCACGTCCCCTGCTGCCTGAACTCGAGCAGGTCCTGGCTCTGCCCTGTGCCTCGGTCTCCCCATGAGGCTCCTCACGGGAACCCACATGGCACCCCTTCTAATTCCCACGACCCACATTCCAAAGACCAGGCACACAGGGATCTTCAGGACCAGCCACCAAGGACGGCGGTCGTTGGTTAACTCTGGACGGGTCCCCCAGGAGACGTCCCCAGGGGCCACCGGGGTCCCTATATCTTACACCGATGGTGCTGGTGGTGGTGATAATAGCTGGTTAGCTCGGTGAATGAGGCTGGTCTCTCCAGTGTAGATCTCTGGAGAGGCTGACTCAGGAGAGGCCATCCCCATGCTCCGCGCTCCTGCTGGGTCTCATTTACATCGCCAGGCAGCTTCCTCGGCCCCATCCTCCTTATGACCGCGTTTTCAGAGCTCCGAGCTTAATTGCCCATTGCCACAGCCTTTGCCCACGGTGCTGGTGGAAATGAGAGGTGCTGTCCAGTCCACTCATTTGCAGCTTATCACCCAGGGCTGGCACCTGGCCCAGGCACAGGGCACTGCGGTGACGTGTTTCGGGAGCAGACGCGTGGCAGTGGGTGGGGCGGGGACCTCAGTCACCCACCGGCCTCCTCCTTTGCCCTCTGCTGGGCCATTCTCATGCGTCAGTGGGATGACCCTTCACTGTGAATCAGGGATGCCGTCCAGGCCAGTTGACTCCTGGATCCCTGCTCACGTGGGTTAAAAGCTGAACCCCTCACTGTGGATCCACGAAGCCCTGGAGGACCTGAACCCACCATCTCGCCACCCTCCTCTCCATCATTCCCTTCCACCTTGCTGACCATGTCCCAGTCACACCAGCCTCATTGCAGTATCTCCAACGAGTCCCTCCTGCCCCAGGACCTTTGCACATACTGCTGACTCTTCCTGGATTGCTCTTACCCTAGTGTTCACACTGTTACCTCCTCTGCCTGTTTCCAGTCTCTGTTCCCAGAGGCGTTATTTAGAATATTTCCCTTGTCTTGCACTGTCTTCTCTCGCTTAATTGTCCTTCACTGAATTTCTTACCGTGTATGGTATATGACAGTCGCTGGCATGTGATTCTTTGATGGTCCCCCACCCCGCAGCACTGATGTCCCTCCAGGAGGGCAAAGGCTTTGGAAGAAAACACAGCAAACTAAACGCAGGTCCTCGCCTGGTACCTCAGTGGTAAGTGCTGCATCCTTGTTCTGGGGTCCCACTCTGGGGTGTTGCCGTTTAGAACCTCTAGGTCCTCCATCCTGCTCTGCAGAGGCAATGAGAGGAGGCAGGTAGCTTCGGACTACTTAATGGAAGATGAATCAGAGGCTCAGGGATATGACATGACTTCCTAGACCTTTGACTTTCTGCCAAAATGGGGCCCTCTGCCCCCACCACAGGACCCCTGCCAAGCTGTGCCCATTTTGCCACCCCATGAACTCGTTGCTGTAGCTGGATCTTGAATGCTCTCCGAGGTCCATGTGTTGAAGGCTTGGTCTCCAGGCTATGAGGAGGTGAGGCCTCGTGGAAGGAAGGTAGGTCACTGGGAGCTTGCCCTTCAAGGGGATAGAGGGACTCTGCCCCCTGTCCCCTGCTTCCTGGCTGCTGTGAGTAAATAGCTTTGCCCCAACACACTTTCCCCACCATCACCATGCAGGCTGCCTCAGGCCCAAAGCAACAGAGCCAACTAATCATGGACCAGAACCTCTGAAACTGTGAGTCAGAATAAACCTTTACTCTCCTAAGGTTGATAATGTCAGGTGTTTTGTTACAGTAATGGAAAGCCGACTACCACACTCTGATCTTCTTTCAGACTTCTTTTCTTCAATATCACCTGCCTGCGGGAGCCACCTGTTCTGAATCTAGGGCAGATTTGCCCTTTGGAAGTTCTCAGCACTCCTTGTTCCTCTTGAAAGTGTCCATCAGAATGGACAGAGTAAAATGGGAGAAATCATTTTGCCAAAGGGTGGGTTTAAGGGCCTCTGCTGGAAGCAATGTAAGCCACCCTCAGAAGGTGGGTGCTCCCCAGGGTAAGACAGGGAAGAGAAGACCAACGCAGGTGCATCGATGAGTAGGGTGCAGTCCGCAGGGATGCCTTAGTGGCTGTGAACAGCCCTCAGGGGGCAAGAAGCTGAGATGCTCCTCCACAACCTCCTGGGCCACAGATTCCAAGTTGTTCCTGGGCCATGAGCTTCCTGGCACTTCCGATCTACCCTTTGTGGGGACCAAGCTCACACCTGTGGTCACTGGAAGGCCGCAGCACAGAGAAGCAGGTGGCAGGGGTAGGATGCCATTGACACATTTGAGAAGTGCCCTCTGAACAGCCCAGAGGGGGACAGGAGGCATGTGCAGTGACCGAGCATCTCCGGCTGCTTCTGGCTGTAGCCGCGACTCACGTCTTTACAAAGCGTCAATCCACAACACTCTGCTTTCTAGCCCTGAGCCTTGAGCTGCAGAGAAGCCCAAGACCTGGGTCCTGCCCTCCAGATAGGAAACACGAGCTATGGTGTCCAGACTGAAACACCAGGACAGCCCAGTGAGGCAGGCACACTTCACAGATGAGATGCAGAAGCACAGAGAGGTGAAGGGGTTTCTCTAAGGTCACACAGCTAGTAATGTAGTAAAGGATAGTGCTGGGATTTGAACCCAGGGTCTGTACCCTGAGCCCCATTTTCTGCACCATTAGTCATAGCTGCTAACATGACCACTACCCTCCCTTTGTGCGAGGAGAGCCTCCACATCCACCCTGATCATCCCCATTTTATAGGTGGGGAAACTGAGGCCCAGGAGGGATGTAATCAGAGAGCACATGGGAGCCAGATCCTGGGGTTGGAGACCCAGGCCAGCTGCCTGCCAGGGAGTCAGCCTCAGTCACTGCCCCTCCCTAGGCCCTGGAGGCCAGCAAGCAGAAGCAGGGCTGGGATATACGGGTCACTGCCACTCACAGGGCGGGACTGCAGCCAGACAGCCTGCCTCCGTCCCTCTGCCGTGAGCTCTAACTGCACCCACCTCCCGTCGGGAGCTGGGCACGCAGCAGGGCCAGGATTCAAATCACAGCAGTCGGCCTCCAGGACCCAACCCACCGTCACCCCCAAAGCAGGGATCCCTTTCAGGGCCCGAGCTGGGTGGCCGCTGGCCCTGGGGGCAGTCCCTGCGGGCGGCTCCAGCTCTGTCCTCTCTGCTCCCAGAGGAGTGTCCGGGGTCAGGCGTGGGCCCTGCTCAGTGGAGCAGCATCAGAACCTGGCGCCCGGCCTGGCCTGGGTGGTTGGCATGACACCCCCAAACCTGGGAGCAGACCCCATTGCCCGGGTGACTGGATCTGCAGCAGGCCTGTGTCATGGGCTCCCGTGAAACCACCCCGGCTCACCCCACCCGGCAGGGCACCCCACCTTTTGTGAAGAATAAGAGGTCTGTCACCTCCAGGCAGACACGACTCTCGGGTTTGATTCTGAAGGTTGATTCCTTTCACTGGGACCATCCTCCTCCCATGTCCGTCCCTGAGGCTCCCAGGGTCCAGGCAGGGAAATGGAGGCTGGGCCACAGCCCCCAGTCTCGCCCATGGAGGGAGTGACAGGCAACGAGCAGGGAGGGCTGGGCCTGGGTCCCTGGCTTCGAGGTGCCAGGTCAGGCCCGCGAGGCCCAGGGCTTCCCACCTTTCTCTTCACCGATTTCTCTCCGGGTCAGAAGGTGCTCAGTCCTCCCCTGTGCTGCCTCCACGGATCTGAATTGGTCTCCGATCCCTACTTAACATGCAGCGCTAAAAACTCCACGACAGCTCGTCATTTGCAGATTAGCTCCTCACATGATGAAATGATTTATTTAGAAGGTTCCTCTCCTTGCCCCACTTCCCCTCTCTATTTTTTATTCATTCCTTGGCTGAGAACATATTAATCAGAAATAAGACTGATGGGGGATGGAGGTGGGTGTGATAGGGTCAGTAAGAGGAGGCTGTGGAGGGAGGTGGCCAGGGGCCAGGGAGATGGTGGGGCCAGGGAGGAGGCTGGGAGGTGAAGGGGCTGGGGCTGGTGGGGAGGAGGCAGGGGCAGCTGGGAGGGAGGAAGGATGCCAGGTCAGAGGCAAGGGACAGAGGAGGACCAAGCAGGTGGGGAGGCAGGGAGAGGGAGAGAGGCCAGGAGAGGGAGAAGGGGAGAAGCAGGTAAAGGAAAAATACCAGAGTAAAAAAAACCCTGGAGTGAGGAAGGAGGGAGGGCGAGCATGGGAACGTGCCCGGAGCAGGCAGGTCCCAGTACAGCCACCTGGGCGCTGGTGCCCACCCCAGTCCCCGAACCCTGTGCAGCCAGCCACTGCTACTGGTGCAGAGTGGAGCTGCCACACACCATGACCAGGCCAAGGACAGGGCTGCCCTGCCCTGCAGCCTGGAGGGAGGGCCCGCCGGTCCTGCCTGTTATCTCCCCTTTGTTACTTCCTGCATCTACATACACTGATTTAAATTTCTATGCAACATAAATATATATGTATAATTCTCTCTCTCTTCCCCCCCCCCCTTCTCTTTTGCAAGCCCACGAGATAACCAGGCCTGGAGCAGAGGCTACAACCATAAAAAGATTAGAGAGGATCGCTTCATTTGTTGTAAGATTTCCAGGAGGGATATCTTGGTCTCAGAAGACCAGCCAGAATTTTCTAAATAGACTGTGTCTGAGCTAACCCAGAGCTGCTCCCCACTGGGACATTCATGGTATTAAGAGTCAGAGACAGACGGGGCGAAGATGAGTTATAATGATTATTTTATTTTCTTGGGCTTTAACAAACCCAGCAAGTTCACCTACGTGTGAAAAATAAGCTGTTCTCACAGCAAATTTCACAGCGTTTGGCATTATGTATCTTTTTCTCCAGAGAGGGGGCCGGCCTGTGCGAGGGCTCAGGGGTGACAAGGATGCCCCAGTTTCTCTTGGATGTGGCCCTGTGTCCAGGTTCTCTGGATGGGGGAAAAAACCTGCCAACCATCCAGGGCCTGTTGGAAGAATGTTCTGGAGAAACACCTTCAAATATAAACATAGGCTAGGTACAGGATGGACTAAAGCCCTTGCTTCCTTAAAATATAGAATTAAAAAAAAAAAAAAAACAAAAAAAAAAAAACACTTGTTTTCTGAGCCAGTGGAGGAAAAAAACATTTTGGTCTAGAATCGTGTGGCCGGAGGCCATGGCCATGGGCCCCGCACGGCTGTGGGGCTGGAGTCATGACTGATCTGTTGCGGTTGTCAATGCAAAACTTAGGGAAAATGTGAGACGCATGGTCCACGGAGGTGTTGGGAGCAGGTGGCGAGGCACCGGCAGCGTGTAAGGCTGAAGGCAGCCCCACCTGTCTCTTGCTGCGTTTTTAACTTGTTTTTTAGTTGGCAATGGACTTTATTTCATTGACATATTTCTCTCCCCCACTGAGCCACCACCTCAGCCGGCACTTTGGGTTCTCTGCTTTCCACACGCATGGGTCTTGGCACATGGTGATGGCGTACATGACTCCCTCCCACCCCCTTTGTGACGGATGCCTCTGCTTTAGACTCTGGGTCATGCGCACAGTAGGAGCTTTAGGAAGCCACGGGATTCGGTTGCCGATGGAGAGTCCAGCAGGTTGCTGGGAGTTCATTCCAGCTGGCCAGCGCCGACGTGGCCCAGAGGTTAACCAGGGGACCTCACCTTCAGCCGCTCCGACCTCGGGGCACCTGTTGCATGTCTGGCTCTGCTCTGAGCATGTCCCTCAGCTGGCCTTGCTCAGCCCCATAATGCCCTGGGAGGGAGGATCTATTTGTCCTGCTGTGGGCCGTGGGGTCGGCTTGGAGAGGTGCTGTTTGTACAGCACTTACTGTGCCCACAAGGGCTCGTCCCTGGGTCTTGGGGTGGCCGGTGCTGTGTCCCCCCTCCTGGCTCACTCTGCAGCCGTGACCTTCGCCGCCTCCCTGAGTTTGTGCCACCTCCTCTCCTTACAGCAAAAAACCACTTCCTCACTGGGCCCACGGCAGCCCTCATGAATGCAGGTGGCTCATTCGCAGGCTTTTGGGGGAGAGGGAGGGAGCCCAACAGAAATCTGGAGCTGAGCACTGGGTCCAGCCGGCCTCTGCAGTATGACCTCAGCCGACCTCCAGTTCTCTGAGTCTCCATTCTCTCAGCTGCAAAGCACCTTCCAGGGAGAGGTCACTCTGGGTCAAGGGATGTCAAAACACTCAGGAGAGATTCATTATGGAGGCCGAAGGGACAGCGGAGTGCCCACCAAGTCCCTCTCCTCCCTGCCTTCTATATCCAGGATCCTGGATTTGGCTCTGGGCAGGAAAGGGGGTCTTGGGAGATTCTTTACAAGGAGCCGCCCAGCTGAAAACGGACCCCTTGCCCCTTCCCAGCCTCTGGCCTTCTCTCAGCCTGGAAAGAAGCTGGAGACTAGAAACAGGACCTCCTTACTGGGGGGACCTCGGACACAGACTCCCACTCACTTCCAGAGCCCCCAGCCAGGGTGGTTGGTAAGGGCGGGGAGGATGATCGTCAGCTTGGCCCCAGCCACCAGGGCATGGCTGGCAGCTGGCCAAGCGGAGCCATTATTATTACTGCCGTCTTGGTTGTTGGACGAAGTCCCCTGGGTCTCCTCGGGGTCGAGCCCGTGCCCAACCTCCCTGCCTCCAGGCCTCCTCCCTGCTCCCCGGCCCTGCTCCTTTCACGTCCCCTGCCACCGCCCCTCACCTGCTCCTTCCTCATTATCTCATTTGCCACAGGTCTGAACCATGCACAGCTGCCATCTTCGTTCCAGGCCATTATCTGTGGCAGCGTAGCCCAGCCGGGCTGCAGGCAGACAATGACAGTGTAATAGAGTGTCTGCAGCTATTGCTGAGTGTGTCCAGCAGATCGGTTATGCCACTTGACACCAGGTAGGCAGCAACTGGGAAGCCTGCTGGCCATTCTCAGAATCTCCACTGCCCATCCGTGTGCAGGACCAGACAGACAGGGGAACCCGGAGAGGTCACGGGTGCCCTGCAGGCCTCGAGGGTCTCCCTCACCAGGTCCCACTCCAGCCCTATCAGGAGGGCAACTTCTTCTACCCTGTTATTCAGATGTGAAACTCAGGCTTAGAGAGGGGCACTCACTTGCCCCAGGGCACACAGCAGAGTGGGGGGGATCGTGGAGACTGGAACCCAGGTCTGTCGACCCCTAAGTCTGTGATCTGAAGCACCTCACCCTGCTGTTCCCAGAGCCTGCCTTTAAGGGTAGCAAAGTGATTTGCATGTTCAGGACATGGACAGAGGCCCAGTACCTGCCCAACCATCTTCTAGACACAAAGCTGGGAGCATTTCCTCCTGGAGCCGGTGGGTAAAGTTGGGGGTGGGAAGGAACAGACATCATGGTAGGCCAGAGCACATGGATATGAGCAGGGGCCCTGGGGCTCACACCAAGCTTCTGCCTCTGTCTTTCCTGCTGTGTGACTTGGTCCAAGTGGCTTCACCTCTCTGTGCATCAGGTTCTTCGTGGCGGTGATTGGAGGCCCTCCGTCAAGAGGTGGCTAGGAAGATTCAGTGCATGGTAGGAGGGCCTGACACTCCGGAACATGCCCTGCAGTCCTGCCTGGGGCTGTCACCTACCTCTCCAAGGAGCCCAAGCAAGGTATGTCCACGTATTACTCCCATTTCACGGTGCTGGATCTAAGGGGGCTCAGAGTCCTGCCTGAGACCACCTAGCTAGGAACACCCTGTATTTTTCTTCCTGCATCTTTAGGCATTATCTGAGCACCTACTGTATGCTGGGCTTTGCCCTGGGTGCTGCTGCAGTTATAGAAGGACAGCTTCGTAGCAGCCCCAGTCCATTCAGGGCCCTGCTCTCGGCCAAGCTTTGAGATGCCTGAGCACCGCTATGCCCAGCGCTACTGAGAGGGAGGCTCCGTCATTCTCCTTGGGCAAATGAGAACACAGAGGCCCCAAGAGTTAGGCCAGGCTGAAGGTCCCAGCCTCATGGAGGGTCAGCCAGCCAGGACCGGCGGTGGACCTGCCATGGGTTCCAGAAGCAGCACCACCCACATGGAAAGGACCGGCAGGCCTGGCGGACTACAACTCAAGCCTGGGCTGCTGGGCACCAGGAAGGCTTCCTGGAGGAGGCAGGCGGGAGGCACCGAGCGGGTCACCTGGAGAGGACATCTAAGGCAGGCCACGGGTGCTGGGCTGGATGGGACTCAGGACTCACGGGCCTGCAGGAAGGGGCTCCAGCAGCTTGCGGCGGATACAGGGATCAGCGGGTCATGCAGGTGTATCCAACCACTGGGGGTGGTAGCCCGGCTTGGCACCATCCTGCTAGGGGTGTTTTGACCCCATGACATGCGCTTGATGGGAAATCACAGAATGTAGGGCCCCCAAGATAGACCTCAGACTCAGCTGGCAGCCAGGGCCAGTAGGTGAGCTGGAGCAAAGCAGGGATGGGGGCTGCGGAGGCTCCAGCTGTGTGAGGCCTGGGGTGGGAAGGCTGGTGCAGTGGGAGTAAGTGGTGCAAAAATGCCCAGGGGTGCGGAAGGGTTTTGGTCAAGATGGAAGCCAGGGTGCTTGCCCCTCTTTGGGTGCCTGCTGGTGCCTGACCCTGTGCTCCATGCTTGCATGCCCACCTTGGGCCTTCTCTTTCCCTCAGCCTGTGGGAGACTCCTGTGCCACCCCGCCTCACAGATGAGGACCCTGGGGCTCCGAGAGCCAAAGGCACCTGGGCTCTGACTCCAGAGTGCAAGTTATCATCCTGCACAAAATGCAGAGGCCTCCTCCCTCTCAGGACTTCCCTTGCCTGGTGGGGTGGGGGGAGGCTGAGCCAGAATGTCCCCTCCCCAGCTTTAGAGGAGGCTCTTCCACCCTTCCCGTGGCCTCAGCCTGTCCCGTCCTCCCAGCTCACCCATCAGCAAGACTCCAACCCAGACTTGCCATCTAACTCCTACCTACCCTGCAGAGCCCTGCCAAGAGGGCCCCGCCCCAGGGAGCCTCCCAGGTCAAATGACCCTCATCCTAGGTCATTTCCTCCTGCATCAGGGTGTCCTGTGCCAGGACCATTTTACTGGGTTCCTTGGTAAGAAGGATGATATCAGTTACTCTTTATTAAGCCCCTGGTGTATGCCAGGCTTGGTCCATAGCAGAAATTGTAATCATGGTAGAAGTGCCAGAGTGGACATTGCAATAGCCCCTGGGCCTCCATGGGGCTGCTTCTGGGACCTGCCATGGATACCCACGTACAAGATGCTTAGGTCCCTCGCGTCCATGGCAGAGCATTGGCACATAATCTCTGCTCCTCTTCCCGGACACATCAGATCATCCTGATGACTCACAACACCTCATAAGAGGTGAACGCTCTGTGGGCAGTGGCCACATGGTCCTGATCAGTACATCAGGACCCTCCAGAGAGCACTGTGCACACAGAACTAGGAGGGCGGTTGGGGGAGTTCTGTGGAGGGGGAGATGAAGGCTGGGAGGAGGCAAGCCTTGGGGACTAGGGCTCAGGAGGGGCCTTCAGCAGAGCCCAGGGGAGCAGAGACCCCAGGAGGATCCATGGGACAAGGCAGGTGCCAAGGGGAGTTGGAGGTCACCGTGCAGGGTCAGCCACAGGAAGGTTATATGCGGGGAGGTGGTCTGGATGGGCTCCATTTGCACTTTTACAAGCTCAGCCTGGCGCTGGGTGGAGAAGGGGCAACAAGGGCCACGTGGGAGGAAAGGGCACAGGCAGAGCGTTGGAGCCAGCTCTGGGTCCAGCCTGCATGAGTGGGAGGATGGTCTCCTCCCCTCCAGGTGGTGGGACCTGGGGCAGGTCACCCAGGTTGCCCTGACCACGGGGGCCTCAGTCCCAGCATCTCAGTGGCAGAGTGGCAGCCAGATATTCGTGGAGTTGTCACGACTCTTAAACCTGTCCATGCGAGTGAACAGACCCGGGGATGGACCCCTCACGGGTGCTCAGTCCACCCTGCCATCTCCATTGGCACTGGCCTCGCCATTCAGGCCAGAGACAGCAGCAGTGTGTGCTGGGGTGGGTGATGGGGAGCAAGGCACCCTTGGAGCATCCTTGGGACTTGAGCCAGATGCTTGTCTGCCTTGGATTGCTCAGGATTGTGTCAGCTCAGGTACAACTTGATTGTCATAAAAGGGGGATCGTGACCCATTTTTTTAGATAAAGGCAGTTTACAAAAGAGACCTTGCTTCAGTTAAAACAGTATTTCTTGAACTTCATTGGGCAAAAGAAAAAAAAAAAAAAAAGAAAATCCCCTGGAGAGTTTGTTTGCAGATCCTAGCTCTGAGGTAGAACATTTGTCTAGCATAGATAGACCCTGGGAATTGAACACAGGGTCTGTTCACCAAAAAAAAGAAAGAAAAAGAAAATTCCTTGCTCTCAACCCCAGAGAGTCTGATCTGCACAGGGCTCTAGGTAGGGCTTGAGAATTTGCATTTCTAATAGGTTTCCAAGATGCAGATGCTGCTGGTCTGAGAATCACGCATTGAGAATTACTGAGATCTGGGAAAAGAAAGCGGGGAAAGGGCAGACCAGGATCCACCAGGGACCGGTGGACTTGGGAAGTCATTCCATCTACTGCTGGCCAACCAGGAAGGAATGCGACCTTTGAGATGCCTGGCAGGTGTTGCCACTGACTCCACCCCCAGCAAACTTCCACCTTAAATCCTCACCTGCCCTTCCCAACAACACCCCCGCTCTAGGTGCCTGTCTGCAGCACCCACAAATGGTCTCACCAATCCTGGAGCCCTTTGAGCAGAGGAGAAGAATAACAGTGTAGTACAACCGTGGCTCAGCCAAAAGGACAGGGGATTGGTTCATCTCCTCTGCAGGATCTAAACAGCGCTTGATCCGCAGTAGGCACTGGTGAGCATCCACGCAGTGAGGGAGTCAACAGCAGCTCACATGCTGGAAGTGCTTTGGGATCAAGCTTTTTTTAAAAATGCTCAGCTCTGTTAAACCTTTGGATCCAGATGAATGGAAGTTGTTGTTGTTGTTGTTGTTGTTATTATTATTATTATTATTATTATTATTATTATTATTATTCCTGAGTTACAGATGAGGAAACTGGGTTTCTGAGAGGTAGGGGCACTTGCTAGTGCTGGGGCAGAAGCTGGGGTTGGAACTCAGGATCTACAAGTACCCTGCTCCTGGGAAGCACCTCCATCTGGTTTGGGTAGAATTGGGGGCGGGGGGAGACTAGACTGTGTGGAGGGGAACAAATTAGCAAAACCCCCCTCAAAGGTTCTAAGGGAGACAAAAATAGCAGTCAAGCTGAGCAGAGGGGAAGGAGGCCAGGGCGCTGGTGTGCATCCTGATGCAGGACTCTGGGGGGTTAGAGGGGAGCGCAGCCAGGAGACTACAGCTAGGTGCGACCGGTTGAACTGAAGGTGAGAAAAATGTTCTCACCAGGTGATGAGATGGCCTAATTGACAACACACGCGCGCCATGCAGCTACAGGTGCCCATGCGCTCGAAGTGCCCCGAGTCCCGTGCCGTCCTGGGCGGGTGCTTTCTCTGCGCCCCTCCACACCTGGCGGGATCTGTTCCCCCAGGTGTGTCGGAGTCTTAAGACCCCTTGCTCTTCTCCACTAGCAGCAAGGGAAGGGGACACTCCCCAACAAGGTCAGATCAGGATAGGTAAGGCCAACTGACCACCTGCTCCCAGCCCTCCAGGCAGAGGACAATCAGACGTGACAGGGAGACCCGTCACAGCAGGAACTCGTTTATTGAGGAAGTCACACAGCTTTTATGTAGGGTGGGGGCTAGGCGGGAACCAATCAGTTTAAAGGTCAGCAAGGCAGGGGGGTTCATGCAGGCAAGAGTCCCATTGGACTATATGGCAAGTACGAGCTGATCACGTTCCTGGAACTGTTGTTAACCAATCCCTGATGGTGGTCCGGTTTATCGTCATTAACTATTAAAACCGCCTTTGAGGCCTTGATCCTGCTCACTCACCAGGAAGTAAGGAGTCAGCCTGAGTTAGTTAAAGTGTCATTAGTCCCAACACAGGTGGACTTCCCTGCAGGGCAACAAGGCTGGGCACTGAGTCCTAGCTCCTTTCCCCCACTGGCTAGGCAGCCTACACCGCTGAACTGTCACTCCAGATTCTCTTCTGTGCCACTTACTAGTTCTCCGTGCCCATTTCTATTACTTTCCTCTTTAGTTGGAGCGAACTTTCCCTCCTCCACCCCTTTCCCCCTGGTTTAGGTCTCCTTTTCCTTCCATTTCTGAAATTCTACCCCTAGAAGAAACAGCCAGTGGGCGATCCTGGGACCCAGGGGGGGGTGGCGGCCACATTTTAGTTTTTGTCCCCTGCTCCAGCTGGCGGACTGCGCCTGCCACTCCTGCACCTCTGCGTGGGGTGACTCGGGAGAGCCCTGTGCGCCAAACACTGTCTCCAGAACCGGGGCTGGTTCTCCCACGGAGGGACGCTGTGCCAGGAAGTGGGTGGGTGGATTAGTGGAGGGGGGTCAGCTGAGTATTGCGATGGACAGTGGCCTGGTGGGCCAGAGGTGTGGCAGATGGCTCGTGGAGATGGAGCCATCATCCTTCCACCACTGAACACCCCGAGAGAGGAGCATCTTGCTGCCTCTGGGTTTTCTGCCTCTAGAGAGCCCGGCACGCAGAGGGTACTCAGCCATGGCCTGCCAGTGTCCCCAACCCTTGAATGGATGGGTGAAGAGACTGATCCTGTATCCTCTGCTGTGTCTCCTTCTTTCTCAGAGGAGGGAATGGAGGCCATAGTGGTTGCCCAGTTGACCCCCCAAATCCCATGGTCCCCTCCTTATCCTGAGCCAAGCTGTCAGAAATATGACCACCAGCACCGAAGAGTCCTTTGTTCCCACACAAAGAGGTAATGGGGGAGGGTCCTTTGGGATTAGTTGAGCTTCAAGGCAATTCCTTTTTTGCTGGGGCTCAGCGGGGGCTGGAGCAGATTTCCAACTGCTAAGAGCCTGTTCCAAGCTGCGTCCCACCTGCTGGGAATGTTCATAGCCTGGGGTGCGGGAGGTTCACCTGAGGCAGCCATTCTTAGGCCAGCACACCTGGGCAAAGGAGAGATGGGAGGAAGAGGGGCAGGGCAGGAGGGGGCAAGGTGAGAGAGAAGGTCTTTAATGAGGACCCCTCTATGTATGTAACCAAATCCATTTGCACCAGATGCATGTGAGCTGGTGAGGACTTGGCTTACTTGTGTTTGTGGGCATCTCTCATCCACTCGGTTCTATTTCCATGAACAGAACCACACAAACAGAATCCCCATACACACATACACACACACACACACACACACTCTCACCTTGACCCAGGCCACACACAGGACCAAGGGATTTGTCTATTGTTAGGATATATTTAAAATGCACACACAAAAAGCATCCTCCAGTTCACCCTGAAATAATCACTACCCTGAATTGGGGATTTATCAGTCATTATTTTGTTCATTTAATTGTGGAACCTCTGAAACCAGAGAACCCTAGAAGTCTCATCCTCGGGGAACAGTCTGGTAGGAAGCATTTCTGTGCACTTTTGCTTAACGTGTGTATCCATAAACAACACATTTATTTAACAAGCTTGGGTTTTATATAAAGGCATGATTCACCACAGGGTGTCTCACCCTTGATACTCTTGGCATGTGGACAGGATGACACTGTTGGGGGGCCTCTGCTCATGGTGCAGAAGGTTGAGCGGCATCCCTGATCTCTCTAGGATGACCAATGGTGTCTCCAGACCTTATCCAGTGTCTCTGGGCAGAGGTGGAGGAGTCCCTGGGTCAGGAGTCACTGACCATATCCACCCTATTCTTCCTTCCGTGACTCTCCCTTGTCTAGCAAGCCCAGGTGAGCAAGCTCCATCCAGCTTGTTCTGGGCCAGTTCATACCCCCTTGCAATGGCAGGGGCTTCCTGTGTAGAAAAACCACCAGTAGTTTCATTTCCCATTTGGAGGACATTCAGATGGTTTCCTGGCTTTGCTTCTTCCAAACAGAGCTACCAGGAACACCCCTACTTGCAGCCAGGTGCGAGTTTCTCCAGGGACACATCCACCCACCTGCCAGGTCCTTTCTTCCTAAAACTCAACTTTCGTTTTTAAAATTGGCTCATGCCTGCACTTGCTCAGGTCCCCAAATGGCATCCTGTGACCAGCTGAACAGTCGTCCAGCTTCTCAAAGAAGGAATACCAGGAGTCAGGCACTCTCTGTCTCCATTTTGCGGGATCTCTGGGCTCCAGGTTCTTACTTGGAAAGGTAGTTAACCAGTGAGAACTGAGGGTCTCAAGTGTGTGCTGCATTATCCCCTGGAATGCACCCCAACTGCACAAAGAAAGAATCATGACCACCATTGTTTTATCAATAGGGAACCCAAGGCACAGTGTGGTTAAGTGACTTGCCCAAGATCATTCAGCTAGTTAGTGGCAGAGATGGGGTTTGAACCCAGATTGCCTGACTTCAGGCAGTGTATTTATCTGCTCATTAATTCAATGACTTGCTCATTGAACAGACATTTTATTGAGTACCTACTATGTGCCAGGCCTTGACAGTATCAGGATAGTCCAAATCTTGACTTGTATGCAATCTGCCACCCCAAAGCAAGGAATGGTAGATGATCATGTGCCTTGAGCTGTTAGCATGTTCATGGGCAGCAGTGAGTGCTGTGGGAAAGGGGGAAAAAGGCAGAGGGAGAGGGTTACTTGGTTCAGGGAAGTTCTTTGTGAGGAGAAAACTGTCCAGTGAAGGTCTGCAGGAAGAGTGTTTCAGGCAGAGGCCCTGAGTCAAGAGCCATTCAGAAATGTTCCAGAACAGCTCAAGCCAAGGAAAGAGAGGTTGGGGAGAGGCCGGGAGGTCTTACACAGGACCCCTGTGAATTCCTGGCCTGACTGGAGGGCCTTCCCTGGGCTGACCCACCTCCACTGTGTTCCTCTTCTTGTTGACCCCCAGTGTCCACCCCAAGGAAGAAGCACACACCTGAATCCTCCACAGGCCAGGCAGGCGGCTCCTCTATCTCTTCCCCAGGTGTGGAGTTGCCAGCCCCAGGGGACCAGGGATGAGGGAGCGTGTTCCTGTGTGTTTCCTTTTGGGGTGGAGTGACCATCTCCCTGTCTCTGACACCACCCTGCACCCCAGGAGTCTGCTCCACAGAGGAGAAATGCCTCTTCCTTACCAGGGAAAATGATAGGCGAACAGGAAGTTGGGGTTTCCAAAGTACCATGGAACTGTGTGCCCCTAGGCCAAGGGCACGGCCTCTCTGAGCCTCCACTGCTTCATCCAACAAATGGCAGGAATGTGGAAAAATAACACGTGTCTCATCCCTGGGACACAGGAACCTTCAAACCCATATTAATTCCCAGTGTCCTTGGGGACTAATTTTTCAACCTCGGGAAGCCAGCTTTGCACCTCTGAAAAGGACTAGCTGGAATCTGCAGAGGGCTTGTTAAAATCTGCCGGGCCTTGATTGGCTGTGTGGCGAAACCCTTCCTAACCTCCGCTTCTCCAGGGCATGTCATCCCGGGACCTTCCCCGGTCTTCACAGGGTCCTGGCTGTCCCTCCGCACCTCTGAGTCACAGCTCCCTGACCCTGATTACAGAGATGGAGAGGGGGATGCACACATGGTGGCCTCATGGCTCTCCTGGCTTGAGGGCTGGGGGTGGGGCTCCCTGAGCCCTCCTCTCGCCCCTCCAGTCTCTTCCTGGAGATGGAGTGAGGGCTTTCACACTTGTCTGAGCTGACTCCAAGTGTGTGATTGCTCTGCTCTCCCCAGGTGTCAGTGCACTGGGAGAGATGCAAGACCACCTGCCTCCTAATTAATCCCTCTCTGCACTCGCTCCCCTCCCAGATCCTCCCTGGTGGCTGCCACCTTCTCCATCATCTCTGGCTGCCAGTCTGCCTGGCTCCATCTGCAGAGGAGAAACCCCGCTGGAAGCCCAGAGAGGTGTGCCCAGGTGTGCCCACACGGTCCTGCTCACAGGGAACATGCAGCATGGAGTACAGACCCCCCCCACACACCTGCCTAAGGGCTGGCTCACCAAAGAGGGTTTGTTCCGGGATCCAAGCGTGTTCCAGAACACAGGAGCAATACAAACCACTGCATCATCAGGGTTAAATAAAATGGCATGGGTGTCCCCATAAATGCTGGCAAAGCACTGAGACTGTGCCCTAGGCCAGGTTCTAGCAAACAGAAACTCCACAGGAGGTGGAAGACCCTGGGGGTGGGGGAGGAACAGAGACAGGAGAGAACAGGAACCAGGCAAGGTCACACCATGCTGGATGGCTGGATGCTCGCTGCCTCTTGGGAAAGCACAGTAGGTCATTTGGTCAGTGCAGCTGCTCAGCCCTGCAATGTACTTCCATGTGACTGTGCCTCTGAGCAGTCCATGGGGTTGGGGGAGGAGAGAGAATGTTTATCAGCCCAGTTTCCTCCTTATCTTCCAGGTCAACTCCTCTGCCTTTCTGGATGGCCTCATGTAACCCCCGTGGGTGGCTGCTCAGAATGTCATTCCCTGTGCTGCAGTGTTTCTCTGAATCCCAAAAGTGACAGGAGAAGTCAGGAGTCAAAAAGTGACAGGAGACTCTGGACTTGTTGCTGACTGGTCCTAGACAGCAGAATCACAGGAGCCCATGTAGATCCAGTTGACTGTGATTGGTGGCTGAAGCTGAGCAAGCTTATGGTTTTGGGGGAGCAGGTGGAGATGGAGAGAATCTGATGACGCTCACAAATGTGTCCCATAGAGTTGACTTCGATGTCTCTTCTTAACAAAAATCCAACAAGCAACATACTTACTAGTGAAATACTTAAAACATTCCCATTTAAATTCAGGACTGAGATGACATCAGGCATTAGCCAATGCAATAAGACAAGAAAAAAATCAGGTGAAACATTTGGAAAGCTTAAGGCATGGGGGCTACTGGTCCTAGAAAGTCAAGATCTTGGGTTCTGGAGGCAGAGGGCCCTAGTTCAAATCCTGGTGCCTGCATTCATCATTTCCTATGTTTCCACGGACCCAATCTCACCCCATCATCTCATCCCTTTAGACTTGGCACCTCCTGTATAGAGTACAGATAGTAACGACCTGCCTTGTGGGGTTTCTCTGGAGCTAAAATGAGATGCTCAACAGAGAAGAACTTGCTGTAGCAACTGGCTTCTACTAAGCCCTCATCTAGTGCTAATGTTCACTTCACTCTCTCATTCTACAGCTGGGGAACAGGGACCCAGGGAGAAGCAGGATGTGCCGTGGGTCGCACCAAGCTGTGACTAGATCAGGTCTCCTGGCTGCAAAGTCAATTTTAGTTTGAGATTTCCCAGGCCCTAGCCAGCTCTGACAGCCTGAGAGCCCATGGGAGTTTCCAGAAAGGGAGCCATGTGGTCTTTCCAGGGCCACTCCAGCTACTTCTGAGCCAACATGAGCCTGGACCATTGTTGCTAGATTGGGCCAAGCAGTCCCTCAATAGATTTTCTAGCAAAGTCAATGTTCCCTACTCGGCAGGAGGCATGCTATGGTTTAGATAGTGTTTGAGCGACCCCCAGGGATCCTTGTGTTGGAAGCATGGATGGTCGTATTGAGACGGTGTGGTCTAGTGGGAAGTCCCTGGGTTAGTGGGGAGGACATGCATGTAAAACTGTCCCTTGACAATTCTCATGGGAGGGTGGCTAAGAGGACCAAGCCTGGACCCTCACTTCTCCCTGCTTCCTGGTTTGAGAAGTAGGTTCCTCTGGCACCGGCTTGCACCTTCAAAATCTCCATTAAGCAATACAGCCCAGATGGAGCCCTCCAGGTGGCCATATGGAGGTTCAGCCTTCAAAACTATGAGCTCCGTAAACCTCTTAGTTTATAAGGTAGCCTGCCTCAGGTGTTTCACTACGGTAAAGAGAAGCTGATTGATACAAGGTGTGGCCCTGCCTGTCCTGCCAGCTGAGGCCTCAGCTAACTTGGTCCCTTTGCTTGGCCTCCCTAGACCTCACCAGTCCCAGCCTCTGTAGAGCACAAAGGACTTCCCTTGTCTAGTTACAAACCATGTCTCAGAAACAGGATCTTCTTAACAAGATGGAGTGTTCTAGACCGACATGACAGATACATTAAGGGAAGAGAAGGCAAGGAAGGAATTTGGAAATGCCACATGCTCTGCTCTCTCCAACTCGACTCTTCAAAAACATGCACCTCGACAGAACAGGCTGGAGAAACACCCATCAGGAGCGCCCCTGTAGGCTGTCTGGGATGGGACCACAGTGTCGTTTTAGATCCCATGCTTCCACAATGGTTTAATTTAGGCATTGCTTTTGTAATCAAGAATAACAGAACATTTGAAAAGAAAATGTGATTTTTCAAGTCTTGGCTGGCAGGACCTCTCAGCAGGGAGCTGGCAAGGGGGTCTGGAGCAGGACACTGGCCAGAAAGACCGCCTGCCCAAGTTGGGGAATTCGCAACCTTCAGACAGGGACTGAGTCCTCTTGCAGCCCCGAGGAGAGCCTCATGCTGTTCTAGAAGTCCTTGCAGATGGCTTTTAAGGACATACATTTGTTCTTCAGTTTCCAGAGCCAGGCACTACTGTTTCCCTCCAGGAAGAAGAGCCAGGTGGCCGGGCTGGGTGACAGCTGGCAATATCACTGTCTCCTTTTTTTGTTTTCTTGGTACTTTTTGAATCATAGACCAGGTGAATGTATCACCTCCTGCAAAAGCAAACGCAACATAAACACAAAGTTCTTTCCAAAACAGGACTGTTAAATCAATGTACGTCTGGACATGGGTGCCTGGGTAACAGTCATTTGAAAACCAAGAGTTAATTCTAAAATGTGTCTTAAGGAACACTTGGAAGATCCAGGAAAGGGTTCCCTGTTTGTTTGCCTGTGTCTTTTAGAGCCTCCTGCTTTCCAAGGCAACCGCCGTCCAGGTAGAGCAGCTCAGTTCTCTTCAGTCTGTTCTCTGGGCCTGGCTCTCTGCTCTGTGAGGTTCTGGCCTGGATCAGGTGGCGCTAGATCTTCAACAATCACTTTGTAAAGATCCGAACGTGGATAAATGCCCGCAATGGTGTCACTTTGAACATCCTTCTTAACGGCAGATGTGGGTCCCCACTTGAGACACGAAGCCTTGAGAAATATCAGGTGGAAATTCCGTGCACCTGCTGGGCCTGGGAAGGGGAGGAGAAGGAGGCATCTGGGTGGTTAACCCAGCCAAGGGCGAGCTGGTTCTCAGACCTCCCTCCCCATCATGCACCCTGATGGATGGCTGCTGGAGGAGCCTGCCTGCTGTGGGGCCAGTGGAGACACAGGCTGGGGGAGCGCACTGGAGCTCCAGGAAGAGGGACGAGGTGCCACCACAGAGGTGGCAGGAGGTGATGGATGGGCAGGAGCTGCCCGGACAGGAAGCCCGTCAGGAAGGGAGGGCAGGACTGAGCCTCAGCAGTGGCACCCGTCCCGCCTCAGCCCAGCCCTGGAGACCTACTGTGTGCGGTACCCCTTGGAGGTTGGTTGCCCTTGAGACCATCCAGGACATCTGCTGCCTGCAGAAGGAGGCTGGCGGGTTCCCCAGGGATCCACGAGCCATGGCTGCCACATGTGCCTCAGGGACCTGGGCGCACCATGAGTCGGGGAGACTGTGTGCTGGTGGGGGGC
The DNA here is from genome assembly GCF_902686445.1 of Sciurus carolinensis. NCBI lineage: Eukaryota > Metazoa > Chordata > Mammalia > Rodentia > Sciuridae > Sciurus > Sciurus carolinensis. The sequence continues at coordinate 1,764,202 of NW_025920144.1, forward strand.
TGGATCTCACAAGGAAAAGGTGGGCACCTCTGCTGAATGGGGAGAGAAAGAGGAAGAGACATCAAGACGGAGCTCCATGGAGGTAGGAGAGATGTCAGAGAGAAAGAGAAGAAGAGGGGTCTGCAGAGGCGGGTGGCGACTGGCCTGCCTGGTGGGGAGGACCAGGCACGTAGTGGGAACCCAGGGGAAGGGAGAGAGGAGAGCAGATGGGTTGGTTCCTCAGGGGCAAGAAGGCTCAGGAGAGGGCGGGAGCAGAGAGAAGTCATAACCGGCCAGAAGCAGCAACCCAGCCTGCAGGTCCCTCCCTGCCTCCTGTTGACCTGGAGCCCCCAGGTCTGCCGGCCTGGACACACTGACAGGTCATTCCCAGGCTTCCTGGTCTCCCTGCTGCCTCCTGAATGGAGCCACCTTGTCTGCCTATGGGCCTCTCAGAGCCGTGACCCTGCCAACACAGATCCCTGCCTAGGACCCTGGACCCTCATTCCCCTGGTCCAGGACCATGGCAGACAGTGCCCAGGCCAGCATGTTGTAAAGCTCACGGGTCACCCAGAAGATAAGTTCCTGTTCAGAAGCATCCAAGGGCCTGTCTGGTGACCCTGGACTTCCACCCACCACAGATGCAGTATCTTCCAAATACATGGGTATGTGGTTTGTTTTGGGGGGGGGTTGGTTTTTTTTTGTTTTGTTATGTTGGTACCAGGGATTGAACTCAGGGGCACTTGACCACGGAGCCACATCCCCAGCCCTATTTTGTATTTTATTTAGAGGCAGGGCCTCACTAAGTTGCTGAGGCTGGCTTTGAACCCGCCATCCTCCTGCCTCAGCCCCCCAAGTCTCTGGGACTACTGCGCCCGGCCAAATCCAGGGGTTTATGTAGAAGGAGGCTGATTTCAAGGGTCCTGTTGGGTGGGTGGAAGTCTCAGGCACGGGACAGACCATAGCACAGGAGCCAGGGCCTCCTTTGAAGCTAAGCACTGGTCCACCTCCCATGGGTGGCCTCCTGGGATGCCCCCACCCCAGATGGGACATGGCAGACAGCCTCAGAGAGCAGATGACCCAGGCAGGTCCCCAGCAGCCCTCTGTCTCCCCCTCCCCTCCGTTTCCCTCATCCCAGACCTTGCCCTGCTCACACTCCATCTGTGTGGACCCACCATGTAGGTTCCAGTCACTGTGAGCAGGCAGCCAGCTGGGCAGATGGGGTTCACGCTTCAGCTTAGGCCCAGCCGGAGAGCGGGAAATGTCTGGCCCATCCCAGCATCCATCCTCTTCCTCTCTCAGCAAGCAGAGGGCAGAGGGACCAGGCTCCTAGTTCCACCCTCCTCCTGCAGGTGGGCCACAGGGAGGCCCAGAGAGGGCAGATTCTCACTCCGCAACACACAGCAGGTGACCTGGAGAGATGGAGACCCAGCGCTCCCTGACCACAGCTCACCTGGCATCTCCCTTCCGCCATCATCCCCAGGACCCTGCCTCACCCCTCTTCCTGATTCCTCCTCCTCCCTCTCCCTCTGCCTCCTGCCGGGATTCTCCATCTCCTGTCCTCCTCTCTCCTGCCTCCCTCCTCCAATCCTGCTGCCTTGCCCTCTGTTGTCTCCTTTCTCTCCAGCCGCCTCTCTGCAGATCAGCTCCCGCCCGCCCGTCACGCTCCCGAAAACGGGCGTGCAAAGTGTTCACAGGCTCATTCTGCTCCTTCCTCGTCCAGTGAGGAGCTGCCTGTGTGGCCTGTCCAGCCCTGACAGGGATAGGCACCATCTGGGAGCTGGAAGGGGACAGGGACAGACGGTGGCTGGGGAGGAGCAGAAGGCAGCCGAGCAGGAAGCAGGGCCCCTCACCCTCTCCACTGGACCCCAGGCAGAGCACGTGGCCAGACGTGACTATGACACATGTGCCTCATGCCTCTCGCCAGCTGCTGGTCACTCTTGCCCTCTGTGTCTCATTTAGTCCTTGTTAGTAAAATCACCTGTTTGTCACACGGGGACAGTTTAGTGAGACCTGAGATTGCACTGAGGCCGAGGGGGCTTGGGACCCCTGCGGGAGAGGGAGGGCGGCGGAGGGGGGAAGGGGATTGGGGAGGTGACCAGAGGCTCCACCCTGAGAGCCGACCATAGCCCCAGGGGCCAGGAGAAGTTGGGACTGGACTTGCTTAAAACTGAGTCTGGTCACATTCCCAATGACATTACCTGGGGTTGGAGGAGGGGGTTTAGGAGCCAAGATTGCCCTTGGTAGGGGGATAGAAATTAAGTAGACCCCTCCACCCTTCAGAGAGGGGTCTCTGCACTCCTGGATTTGCTCAGCACAATGCACCCCTGCCTTCTCACAGCAAGGAGAAGAGGCGTCTCCTCTCCATTAAGCACAGAATCCCTGAGTGAGGCAGAGCTGGGTTCAAGTCCCTGTTAACCTGCTTCCTAGCTGAGCAAACTCACCTCTCTGAGCGGCTTTCTGCAAGTTTTGGTTGTCATTCCCTACCTGATGGGTTGTCCAGGTGATTTTTTAATGAGAAGACACTGAGCCCAGTTCCTGGACCAGGGGAAATCACCAGCTTCATCATGTGACTGCCTCAGCCTGCTGCCAGGCTGGGAAGATAGCCTCAAAACACCAGCAACCCCTGGAGCAGTGTTGCCCTCTTCTTCTTCCCAGAAACCCCCTCACCATACTTCCAGGATCACCTACACTCACCCAGTTCTACTCTGGCTCCTTGGCTCACCTCAAGCACTGGAATGTATTTTCAAGAACTGTTTGTTGACTGACTATAAGACCAATCCCCTCCTGTCACTTTGGTCACTTCCTGGATGCCATCTTCCTCCAACACTCTAGCCCAAAGAAATAAAATGCAAGTCACAAATAGAACTGTAAATTTCAGGTAGCCTCATCTTGAGAAAGCATAAAGAAACAGATGAAATGAAGAATCATTTAATCACCTATCTTGTGTAACCTGATCTCTCCAAAATATTACTTCAACCTCCAACAAATATTAAAAGGTGCTATTTAAACATGTTGCATTCTCTTTTTTATACTAAGTCCTGGGAACCCTGTTTGTGTTTGGCATCCAAAGCACGTCACACTTTGAAGGTTCAGTGGCTGCCTGGGATGCATGGCCACCCCTAGGACCAGCAGCCATCCCACGGAGCATGCGGCTCCAGATCCTGGCTGCTCCTAGGCTGCAGCATCCCTGGTGGGGGTTTTCAGATGCATCGGGAACCTGAGCATCCATGGCCAGGGTTCCTCCTGCTGCCACAATTTGCTCAGCACAAATTCCTCTCTCCGGGTCTCCCCAACCCCTGCAGAGTCTGCCTTGTAGCTGGATTCCCAGGTGACTCCTGGGCCCACTGCTGGAGGCTCCCACAGGGAGAGGGTTCCTATCTCTTCCATTTTCTCTCACTTCCTTCACTGAGCGAGAAAGTCTGAGTTCAGAACTAATTGTTCTTTGACACCTCTCCAGTGGTGGCTGATCACCTGTGTCGCACACCCATGCTCACACACACACCATGAGATCTCACTTTCCTAATTCATACAGTGGGACGAGAGTCACAGCCGCTCAGGATGTTGCAGAGATTAAATGAGATAATGCCATAAAGTGCTTCTGCAGGGACTGAGCCCCAGAAAAACCCTGGAGTCCCACCATGGGGCATCCAGCCTTAAGCATGAGCATAAGGAGCTCCCAGCCATGCCGTTCCTGGCTCAGCCACGAGGAACACCGACCGATGTGTGAGGGTCAGGTCCACCCATGCTGCCGAGGACCTTGCAGTTGTAAAATGGGTGCTGTGGTAGGAACTGTCACAGAGTGCGTGCATGCTGTATTACCTGTTGATTGGCTTCCTTCCTGTTTTTACAGTGCTGGGGATCGAACCCACAGCCTGGCACCGCTAGGCCAGTTCTTGATTACTGAGCTGCACCCCGGCTCCTGTTTCATCAGTTTTAAAATTAAAAAGAAATACTTCATTGACTTTTTTATTAAAAAAAAAAAGCTCTCCATGTAAATTTGGCATCCCAGCTGCCTGCTCCTGCCGCTCCAGCCCAGCGCCTCAGAGGGAATCGCCCATCACGATTGAGCGTTTCCTTCTACAGCGTCTCTGTGCACATTCCGATACGTGTGTGTGTGTATCCACAAAAGCTGTCGAACCGTAGAGACTGATGGGCAGCTTTTCCCACCCCACCAGATATGCGCCCAGTGGTTAAACCAGAAAAGCAAGTTAGGAGGGTGTGTGTGGGGTGTGACCCTCATTCTGGGAGCATATGCAGAGAAGAACCTGGGACTCCATCCAAAAATAAGCCACCCTGGTGACTGGTGGGCATGGGGGAGGCTGAAGACAGGTCCGCCACGGTCCTATGGGGTGCACAGGGGCCACCGCTCTGAGCCTCAGAATCCTCATCCCTACACCAGAACAGGACCAGAGGCTCCCACCAGGGACCCTTCGGCCATCTCTGGAGGTGCTTTGATTGTCTCAAGCGGGTGCTGCTGGCATCTGGTGGGGCGTCACCTGCACGGGACAGCACAGTATTATTTGGTCCCAAATGTCAGTGACCCCAAGGTGGGGAGTCTGGTCCTCCCGTGAGGATCCAGGAGGTGAGAATAGGGGAGTGCCGTCACCAACACCACTGATGCTATTCGAGTTGGTCACTGTGTTATTATCGTCATTGTCACCATGGACCACTGTGAAGATGCCATCATCCACCTGCGTCCAGGTGCAGGGAATCCTCGGGGCTGATTTGCCATCCAGGTGAGCACAGGGCTGTCATGGCAGGTGTTGCGGGGACGCAGCCATGGGAGGCCCTCTGGCAGGTCTGCCCCACACCGGAGGCAGCAGGGCACAGGGTGGCCAGCAGGTCGACAGAACGTCACGGGCCTGGCACCAAGCACCCGCCGGTGGCTGACCAGCTGGCCAAGCCTGGCGTGGGAGCCCAGCTGCCCCGCCCAGCTGACTTTGCTGCAGCCCAGCTGCTCCGGGGGAGCAGAATCAGCGCTAGGTGTCCCTTGCACTCAGCTCATTAGCCGGCTGGCTCATTCTCCGGGAGAGCCCAAGTTCCACTTGTGGCACCACACACCACTGCTGGGCCCATGATTGTGGCTGGCCGGGCTTCTCCGGCCCACCAGGGCTACTCCTCCCCATCTGCCTCCCTGATCAGAGGCTGCCCTTTATCTTCTCCCCTCCCCACCTCCAGCCTCCCCTCTTGACTGCTGTCCCATCGGTACCTTCTCATCCTTTCTCCCGTCCATCCTTGCTGAGGGCCCTGGGCTCCCTGGTTCCTCTCCATTCCTCCATCTGACCCTGGGCCCTGAGCCTCCCTCGTCCTCCTAAGAGGAGGTGAAACACAGAGACTGGATGGACACAGTACCTGAAAAAGTCACCGTCACTGTGCAGATGCGGAAACTGAGGCCCGGAGCAGGAGAGATGCATCTGAAGGTCAAGAGCAAGTCGGAAACGGTCCAGGTATTCATCCACTAAACAGTCAGGGACTCCAGACTGTGTGGAACCCAGGACATGGCCACGGTCACTGGGCCCAAACCTACCTGCAGGGAAGGACAAGGTTTGCTTCCCTGGCTTCCAGGGTCCCCACCTGCAACTGTGCCTATCCCTGCCTGTGGAACCTCTGTCCAGACCAGACTGACACACGTCCCTAGCCAAGCCCAGATGGTCAGCATCTTTGTGTGGCAGCCCGAGGCCCTCTGCTAGGATGCCCAGCTCTACAACTGGGGGGTGAGCACAAGATGTAAAAGGACAGGCAGTGCCAGGCGCTGGGGACACCTTACAGACAGGTCATGACCTGGGGGGCCCTCAGGTGGATCTGCCAACCCCTGGCTCCCTGGGGTTCTGGAGCAGCAGCCCAGAGGTCCGCTCCTGCTTAATTACAAGAGATTGTCTATAGAGGACAAAGGGAATCCCTCCCCTTCACTTTCCCCACCTGATGGACGACTGAGGGCAAAGGTCAGCCAGAAGGCTGCTCCCGAGGGCAGTGGAGAGACTGGCGGAGGATCGGCAAGCTTGGTCACAGCGGCTGGCCTGAGCCTCCCGGCCCGAGTCTGCACATGGGTCCTGGTCCTGGGTCTCTGTCCAGGCTTCACCTGCAGAGCAAGTCTCCTGCTCCAGCCTGGGCCCAGGGGACAGGTGGCCTTGGGCTGGGAGTCCAGGGGCTGAGCCACTTGGAATCTGTGCCTTATCCTGGGGTACAGGGCTTCCTCGAGGGTGGGGACCAGGTTCATGGGGAAGCATGGTGGGCAGGCAGCTCACACCCGTGCACGAACACGCAGGAACGTGCACCATCCCTGGGTTGCTCAACTGCTCCCAGGAGCTCTGGGAACCCCTACTGCTGGCTCGGCCTAGCGTCTTGTCCAGCAAAAGCCACCAAGTGCGGGGGTTATGGGGACCGGCCCCACCTGAAGTCCCTTGGTAGCAAAGGACCCCCGTCTCTGAGCCTCTTCCTTCTCTGCAGGACAGCTCCCACCTCACGGGGTTGAAGCCAAGATGTGATGACATCAGCCCCCTCAGCATGGCCTGGCACATAGCACACCATCAATACCCTGCTGCTGGTGACGTGTCACCTCCAGGTCCTTCTAGGGAAATGCTGCAGGTGGCAGGCGGAGCGGAGACGCCCCTTGATGCCCATTCTGAAGATGGAGACTGAGGAGAGGCGTGGGCCTCGTGGAGTGGATGCAGGTGTGGTTAGAGCTCTGCAGGCTGCCAGCCAGTGGTGGCGTCTGAGTTCTTGGCTGTGGCTGTCCCCAGGAACTCCCCAGGGGGCTAACAAGCAGAGGGCTGGGCCCAACCCGAGTTCAGGATTCAGTACATCTGGGACAAGACCTGAGGTTTTGCATTTTGATCAGGTTTCCAGGAGATGCTGGACCAGGGACAAGGTCTGGATTCAGAGCCACCTGCATTTAGATCCTGTCAGCACACTGTGTGATCTTGGCCAAGTCACCCACCCTCTCTGAACCTCCATTTTGTTATGTGGGAAATGGATGGAGAGGCTTAAGTGGAAGATCCTAAAGATCAAAAATGTCAAAACACCCAGCTAGAGGCAAGTGCCCAGAACAGGAAATCTAAGATTGTTCACCCAGGTGCTAGCGAGGCCTGGCACAAAGCTCAGCTCAGTTTCATTTTCACAACTGAGAACACTGGGGCACTGTTTTTGGCTCCCAAGGCTGCCTGTTGCTGTCTGCCCCCTCTCTCTTTGCTGGGGGATTCTCCCCATTTTAGAGAGTAGAAAGCTGAGTCATCCTGGGCTCAGAGTCAGAGGCCCAGTGGGGGCAGCACCCTCCCTCTGACACCTGGTCACCCCCGTCCCTTGCCTGGGCTCCCTCCTGGAGCCAGACTGGGCTCCTCCAGCAGGAGTCTTCCCAAACAAGAAGAGAATAAAGAGCTCTCTGTCCACACCAGAAGAAAAACAAACCCCCACCATCCTCCATGGCCTGCTAGGGAAGTGATGGATCTGTTATTGTTGTTGAAATCACTACCGGGGGAAACAGATCAAGGAACGTTTTGCCAGCGAGGGAGTCGCTGTGTCACCAGGAGGAGAGCACATTTCGCACTCTGAATTGCCTTTCTGTTCTGCTCCCTTGCCTGTCCCCCAAACCTAGGGACAGGACTCAGAGGACCTGGGGCTGGGGCCCTGGATGGAGGAGAAGGGCTGGGGCATAACTTGGGGGTAGGGGACAGTCCTTAGTGGGTCCCTGTTTCCTCTCTTTCCCTCCCCCACTCCCTCTCTCCTCTGTGCATCTGTCAGGGGAGGGCAAAATAGAAACCAGTTAACTATGTCATCTGATCCCCCACTTCCTAGGTGGTAATGGAGGGGAAACTGTCATGGTGAAGGAAGACCAACGAAAATACTGTCTACAGGGGGCCATTCCTCTGGAATGTTTGTGGTCTGTCTGGAAAGCAAAGACACGTCCCATTCCTCTGGGGCCATTTTGGTTTCAAACGCTCTACATTTCCGGGCCCTGTGAGGAGCATCCGGGCAGGTCTGTATGGAAAATCTGGAGCTCACAGCCCAACAGAGGAGATAAAATGGGGTGGGAACTTTCAAACATTGGTGCTGCTCTAGAGTAGACAGTTTCACAGCAGGCCGTCTGCTTTCCTAATGGTCTGAGGACAAGTGGATCTGGGCTTTTTGATGTCCCCAGTATCTTCCCTCCTTCCCCAAGCCTCAAACCAGGAGGCAGAGAGAACAGGGGTTTTGCATTGAGTTTAAGTGCCAGTGGACCAGATCACCCACTGTGTGACCAGGCAGGTTTTAAAACCCGTATGAGCCAGGCGTGGTGGCACATACCTGCTATGGAGGCTGAGGTAGGAGGATCATGAGTTCAAAGGCAGCCTTCAGTAACTTAGCAAAGCCTTCCACAATTTAGTGAGATGCTCAAAATAAAATATAAAAAGGGCTGGGCTGTGTCTCAGTGGTGAATCACCCCTGGGTTCAATCCCTGCTACCAAAAAATAACAAGTCTAGGAACCTCAGTTTCTCCTCTGAGAAGGAGAAGAAATCAAATCATCTCACTTACCCCAAAGGGTTGAACTAGAAGTCAAATGAGAATGATCATGGTCATGACTGATCAATATCCAGCAAATGGTAATAACAGGTGACGCTCCTTGGAATGCACTGGGGTCCTTCTGTCTCCACAGGGATTCATCCCTGACCCCTCAGGAGATAGCTCCTACCGTGGTTCACATTTTAGAGGTGGGGAAGCCGAGCACAGAGTGGTGAGGCCCCTTGACCTGTAGACAAAGCTGGAAGGAGGCAGGGGCGAGGGTGCTCCTGGCTCCAGCCCCCAGCCCCCGCCCTCCAGGGTCCTCCCCCAGGGATGCTTGTGTCATCAGCCCAATCTTGACACCGGTTCTTCCTTCCTCTATGGCTCTGTGCCTGCCTCCACTGGGGACCTGACCAAGCCCCTGTCTTCAATCCAGATGTTCCTGATGACAGATGATTGCAAGACTCCTCCCACTGGCCTGGAAAATTCTAGATCAGACAATCTGCACAGTTAAATGCAGAAGGAGGAACCAGTGTCCTCATCGTCTGTGGGTGGCCTCCTGGGAACATCCCCTGCTGTGGTCCACAAGCACCTCCACCCCCACAAACACAGACCCCTCCCTCCATAGTTCCCCACTGGACCCCAGTTCTGGGGTGCAGGGGCTCAGGAAGAAGCCATGACTGCCCGGAGCCAAGGCCACCTTGGTGTGAGCAACCCCCTTGTCCTGAAGTGACAGGATCCACACTCACCCTGGGAAGTATTAGTGCCCAGTGCATTTCTCCACATTCCGGTCATTTTAATAAAAACCTCCCTCCCTGCTCCCAAGACCCTAAACCAACCAGCCCCTGAACAGGAGAACATGGGCCTGTCGCCTGGGAGTCCCCACAAACCCAGGAGCTCTGGCCACACTTCTCTTCTCCACCTGCTCGGCTCTTTCTCTGAACGCTGCTCATTTTTCAGGGCACCCCCTCCCTCTCTGGGAGAGACTCTCTGGCTACTGAGCCATCCACACCCTGGATCGACAGTCTCTGTGTCAGCTCATCTCCTGCAAGACAGGGACCAGAGCCGAGCAGCTTGGTGGGACACTCGGGACCTCTCCCTGGCCTTCAAGGATGCAGTAAGGAATACATAAAAGAAAGCCAGGGTATGTAAGCAGGGCCGGCTCTCACGGAGGGCAGTGGAGGCATGGCAGGAGGGTGCCGACAAGATGGCCACCACCAAATGGCTCCACTGTCCCCCACCGAGGGTATCCAGGCCCTGGAGTGGTTCTTGTCCCTGAAGAGCTAGACCTAGTAACTTACTTCTAATGAAGAGACGATGGCGGGGAAAACCAAGTCATGACGAGGATATGACCCTGGCTGGTGCGCAGATTGCAGCCAGGGATGGCCCCTGAGCCAGAGGCCCAGCTAAGCTACTCCCAGATTTCTGACCCAGAGAAACAGTGAGGTGATAAATGTTTATCATTTACAGCCCTGAAATGTGCAGCCACCTATTATCCAGTGGTTGAGCTCAGACCATAGCAGCAGCTCACCGAGGGTCCAGGTCCTGGCTCTGCCATTCCTAGCTGGGTCCACTCGTCCAAACCGCTCTACCTCTTGGTGAGTCAGTTTCCTTGTCTGTGAAGGGGAAGTCATGACAGGACCTACCTCCAAGGGTTGTGGTGAGGAGTGAATTTGCTCATCTACGTGAAGCAACTGGTGCGTGGAAAGCCCTCCATCGGAGTCGGCATTACTGGCACCGTTATCTCCAAAGACCTGAGTCAGAGATAGTGCTAGTGACATTAGGGAAGAAACTAATGTGCTGGGAAGGTGCCCACCAAAACCAGCAGCCTCGAGAATAGGAGACCCCCCACTCCCTCCACGTCTCTTGATAATACCCTTCAGCAACAGCCAGCTTCCATTAGTCACATGCACAGGGTACATCACATTGCTCACTCCTAGCAATGGTCCTAGGAGATGGAGCTGCAGCAGATGATTTCCAGAGATGGCTGCCAGGGATTCCCCCCTCCCTGAAACACCAGCGGCCTCTGCCACTAAGAGGTACAGCCTAGTTACCCATGCCTTGAGTCTAGTCTTACCTGGACTTGCCACGGAATACAGTGGAAAGAATGTTCTGAGACTTCCAAGCCTGAGTCTTAAGAGGACAGGCAGCTTCTACCTTTCCCTATCTGAAGCCAGGTTCCATGTCAGATGTCTGATCCCCCTGAGACCACCATGTTGTGAGGAAGCCCAAGCCAGCCATGAGGACTGAGAGATCACAGGAAGGTGCCCGGAGACACCAGGCACGTAAGTGAAGCCCTGTTGGACCTCCCCCTGTAATCCAGCCACCATGTAAATGAAGCCACATGACTGATCCCAGCAGATACCACGTGCTCTGCTAACAGAACTGTGAGCATTAATAGACAGTGGTTGTTTTTAACCACTCAGTTTGGGGTGGTTTCTTATATGGCAATATATTATTGAAGCAAGAATTATTATCTTACTTTTTCTTTGTAGGTAATTAAACCGAGGTCTTTCAACCAAAGTAAATATCACCAGCAAGTGGTAAGTAGCCCCAGAAAGACATGTTCTTCCAAATCTAATCAGTATGCTATGTAGACTCCAGACCAAGGATGAGCTGCCCACCTGAGGCTGCCCTCCACCATATGTCACCAGCCAGTGGCCTCTTTCCCTGGTCGGTAAATCCCTGCCCTTAAGCTTTGGAACACCCTTCAGTTTGATTGACCTGGTGCCTGATGCTCTTTCCCATCCTGCCCTGCCCACTGCCCCATCTGAGGTCCACTGAAACTCAGTGAGTATGCAGGGCAAGGAGAGACACCCCTCACGAGGTTCACAGGAGCATCATCAGGATGAGAAAACCTGAATGGCCTGCCAGAAACCTGGGTCTGCCGAATCCCAGGTCACTGGCTAAAGGACACAAGCCGATGATCCCAGCCAAGGAAGGACAACTAGCCAGTCAGGTGGTCAACACACGGGGTGAGGATGCCCAGCTCTGCATCCACTGAGGCCTGAGCAGCAAGCACATAACCCAGGGCCCCCCACCTCAGCACACAGGGTGCTGTGGTGTGGGCCTAGAATCTGCCCCAAAGTCCCCGTGTTGAAGGTTGGATCCCCTGGATGGCTTCTTAGTAAAGATCACTTCTCTGGTCATGAAAGGTCAATTTCCTTAGTGGATCAATCTACTTGGTAGATGAATAATCTGAGTGGACTTCAGGGAAGTGGTGGGGCAGGGTGGGAGGAAGCTCGGGGCATGACCAGGTCCTTCACCGCCTGCCCCTCTCCCTGCTTCCTGGCTGCCTTGAGCAGCAGCCTTCCTCCTCCCCTATGCCCTTCTGCCATGATGCTCTGCCTCACCTCAGGCCCAAAGCAGTGGAGTCAGTCAAGCATGGACTGGAACCTCTGAAACTGGGAGCTGAAGTAAATCTTTCTTCTTCCAGGTTATTCGGCTCTGGTGTTTTGGTCACAGACATGAAACATTAACTACCCCATGGGGCTAGGTGACTTTTTTTTTGTCCCAAGAGGCTGTCCCGTGACTTGTGAAATGTGTATCTGAATCCCTGGCTACGACCCCATAGGAACCAGTAGTGCCAACCCTTCCCATTTGGGAGAAAACTAAAACTATCTCCAGAGAGACATTGCCAGGTGTCTCCTAGGGCCACCACTGCCACAGGGAACCCACGGTGCAGCTTGGCGATCACAGAAAGAGAGCAAAGTAGAGCTTCGAGTTGTCGCTTCCTACGCCTACAGGTTTTTAGAAGCCAGTGCTGTCCAGGTTGTTGGTCAACCAGGCGAGTTTCATCAATGGTGGGCCAGTCAGTTCGAGCTCAGGGGAATCCACTTGGAATGATCATGGAAGCCCTTATGACACTCAAGGTGGTAAACCCATGCCTCTGTCAGGGTCTTAGAAACAGAATTGATCCCCACGTGGTTCAAAGAAAAAGACTCAATGAAAGTGCTGTTACAGAGGTGTGGGGAGAACCAACCACACTGGTTGGTTCCAAGCCACTGGAACCCTGGTTCCAAGCTGCACTGCAGAACCCTGGAGGGACCTGAGAAATCCCCCTGCCTCTCACCAGCCCCTGCTGGAACCTCTCATGGCCTGAACCAGGAAGAAGGGCCTGTAGGGTCACCCCCCTGGAGTAGCCCAGAGGACGACAGGGAGGTGGTGGGTGCAGGGGCCACAGCACCTGGCAGAGCACTGCAGACTTATTCTAAGGAAATGATTCTTTAGAAGCCGAAATGTAGGTGCACAAAGGTGTCGGTGGAGTGCTGCCTATCACTCCCAAATCTCCAGGGGACACAAAAGCCCCCATCTTCCCACCACATCCTACCACCTAGAATGTTTCCACCCCTGAAAGCCCCTGGGATTCCTGAGACCCCAGCAGAGAGCAAGCTTCCCTTTTGATTCTGGAGCTCTGTCTGCGGGATGGCTCCCCAAGATGCATGCACGGAGACCAAGTGCTTCCGAGGGCTGGGAAACCGCCTAGAGACACTCTCCCCTGAGGCACGGTCTCCAGCGCCAGAAATTTTACCTCCCGAGTCTCGGTCTCCCTCATCTGTGCCCCAGAGACAGCAACGTACCTCCCAGAGTGGTGAGTGTGAGGACTAAGTGACGTAACGAGTCACCAGTGTTTGAGTACAGGGTCCTACGCTGAGTGCTTCACACGGAGTGTCTCAGCAGATCCTCTCCCATGACCCTAAGAGTGAGGGGCTCTTATTTGCTTCACTCGACAGATGAGAAATGGAAACCAGAGATGTTAAGATATTTGCTGAGCCTCACAGCAAGGACATGACCATGCCAGGACTCCAGGCTTGGTCTGATGTGTTCCGAAGCGTCGATGTCAACCATCCACATGCGTGTGGTACCCTGGAGACGTGGAGAAGTCACCCGTCCATTCACCCACTTGAGTCATGTTTATTGGGCACCTACGATGTCCCGGGTGCTCTTCCTGTGACTAGGAATACTGTTGGTGAATAAGGCAAAGTTCATGGCTTTCTGGAGCGGACAGTCCATGGAGCAGAGGCAGACAGGAAATGAACAGATGCATCAATAAATAAAATGTCAAGTTATGACAAATTCAGAGGTGATTGAAAATAGCCAGGGGGACAGGAGTGGACAGGAAGGGCCTCTCTGAAGGGATGACTACTCTGTACCAGAGGAACATGCCTCAGAAGAGGAAAGAGCACACACAAAGGGCCTGGGGCAGGAAAGAGACTGGCATGGCAGAGTGACAGGGAGTGGGTACAGGAGCGGTGGGCACAGAATGGAGAAGGAGAGGTTGGCAGAGGCCAGGCTGTGAGCAGCTGGTGGGTGAAATCCAGAATCACTGAGGATGGTGACATTGGCGTCCTGATGATAAATAGCAGCCTCTGTCTGGGTTTGGCAGAACTCAGAGCCATGTGAGAGAGACAAATGGAGAGTGACAGGGTGATGGGACGGATGTTGTGGGAAAGACGGGTGCCGAGTTCCCGTGGTCAGGTACTGCCCAAGGACGGGCTCGGTCAGCACTGTTCCTTGGACCAGGGAGCACAGCCCTGCCTGGGGGCCACCCAGTCCCCTCTGTTCCATGGCAATGTCTGCCCACTCCCTGGATCCGCTCTTCTGATAAAAACTGGAGTCTATCTGACCTTGCTGGCTCTTTGAGATGCTCCTTGGACAACAGAATGGAGGGTGTGGTGCTTGACCAGGTCTTGGAGCTTCTGTACTCCCTCTGTCCCATGGGAACCCTGCTGTCACCATGGAACAAAATCAAAGCTGGGTTGTGAAAGGGTGAGAGACAACAGAGACCAACACTGCCCTGCTGCCCCATCCAGGCCCCAGAGATGTGAGGGGAAAAGGGCCAGATCAGCAGAACTGAACCACTACTGTCCAGAGAGGCAGGGACCCCAGCCAAGGCCCGAGGAAAGTGTCTAGCTGCCCCATAAATGAGAGCAGCAAGCTAGGTGTGGTGGCTGTCATCCCAGACGCTTGGGAGGCTGAGGCAGGAGGATCATGAGTTCAAATCCAACCTCAGCAAAAGTGAGGCCATAAGCAACAGTGAGAACCTTTCTCTAAATAAAATAAAATATAAGGCTGGGGGTTGTGGCTCAGTGGTTGAGTGCCCTGGTACCAAAAAAAAAAAAAAGAAAAAGAAAAAAAAGAAAAGAGCAGCAATAATTGATCATTTTTTAAATATTTTTTTTCTTGTAAACAAATGGGATACATTTTGATTCTCTGTACATGGAGTAAAAGCATACCATTCATGTACTCATAAATTTACACAGGGCAATGTTGTTTGATTCATTCTGCCATTTTTGCCCCTCCCCACCCACCCCTCTTTTCCCTCTATACAGTCCTTCCTTCCTCCATTCTTGCCACCGTCCCTAACCCTAACCCTAAACCTAACCCTAACTCTAACGCTAACCCCTCCCACCCCCCATTATATGTCCTCATCCGCTTATCAGCGAGATCATTCATCCTTTAGTTTTTTGAGATCGGCTTATCTCACTTAGCATGATATTCTCCAATTTCATCCACTTCCCAGTAAATGCCATAATTTTATCATTCTTTATGGCTCAGTAATATTCCATTGTATATATATATGCCACAGTTTCTTTATCCATTCATCAATTGAAGGACATCTAGGTTGCTTCCACAATCTGGCTATGGTGAATTGAGCAGCAATGAACATTGATGTGGCTGTATCTCTGTAGTATGCTGATTTTAAGTCCTTTGGGTATAGACCAAGGTGAACATTGTTTTAAAACCTTAAATTCTGGGGCAATTTGTTACACAGTACAAGCTAACTGACACACCCTCAAAGCTTCAACCTCTCCCTGACAACCAGGGCTTGGACAGTCTATCCTCTATGCCTCAGAAATATGAGGGAAGGTCCAAAACCATAACAAAAAATAATCATATCCTTCCATGAGGGATTACACACCCTCATGATCACACATGGCCTTGTTCTCCTATGAAATTCAGTGAAAAATAACCAAAAATTTTAATGCTGCCTTCATATCCTTAATGGTTCTATAAATATAAGGAGGCATTGTTTATGGAGCTATTTTTCTTGCTACAAATCACTCCTTTCTTTCAGCAAGTATTTGTTGATCACCTACTATGTGAAAGGCACTGTGGAGACAAAAATGGGCAAGTCCCCAACCTCATGATATCGCTGGTTAGTTAGAAGGGCAGAGATACAGGTGAAAAGTAAATCATTCTGAACCACACGGTGCTGGAGGAAGAGGGATGTGACACTTTGGTAATAGGAAAGGAGCCTATTTAGAGAGAGTGATCAGAAACGCCTTGGAGAAGCTGACCTTTCAGCTGAAAAATGAAGAAGAGCACAGATTTTTCAGGCATCCTGGGGAAGAGCATTCTAAGACAAAGGAACAGCCAGAGCAAAGGCCCTGAGGCAAGAAACAGCTTGGTGTGCTTAGAGGAATTGAGAGGAGGTCCTGAGCTTAAACCCCTTCTCTTTTTGGCTCATTCTTTGTGGTCAGTTGCAAAAATTACCACAAAATCTCTGCTGCCCTACCCGCCAAGAGAAGTTTCCCCAACTCCCCTTCCTTGAATCTAGAGACTTGGCCACATGACTTGCTTTGGCCAAGGGACATTAGTCATTGTGATGTGAGCAGAGACCTCAAACACACTTGTGCATGAGAGTGTGTCCTATCTTGCTGCTTTCTGGACACCACCACGTATAGAGGCCCAGGCCAGCCTGCCAGGGGATGAGAGACCACAGGGAGCTGTGACAAAGTGCTGAGTTTCCCCAGATCTGACAGCTACCCACAGCCAGGAACGTGAGTGGGGCCATCCTCCACATGCAGCCCCCACTGGCCAGCCCAGGCCAGAAAACCACTGCAGCCACCCAGAATCCCAGCTGACATACTGTCAACATTGCTAATCAAAATCGATGTGATTTTAAACAACATTTTGGGGCATCTTGTTAGGCAACAAAAGCTGACTGATACACTCACCTCGCCTGTGACTCGAGGCTACCTTATGTTTGGAGTGATTTTTACACACACACACAGACACACACACACACACACACACATTCTTTGTTCCCTTACCCAGATCTGCAGAGCAGGATCTGAAGGAACAAATGTAAATGTTGGCTGGTGGCTAGGCTCACTCCAGACCTGAGTGACGCCCACCCACACACACGCTGCATGTAAATTCATATGGTGGTAAAATTGCCAGGTGAAGACTCCCGGTCACTCAGTTGAATCTGCTCACGTTAGAGTCATTCATTCCAGGGATGCACTGTTTGAGTGCCTACTGTGTGCCTCGCATTGTGTAAGGCATGTAGAGATAGAGGACAAGCCAGGGGCCCCGAATCCTCACCTTCTGGAATCTCCAGCATGGCAGGGGGTCTTTACTGACTCAAGGAGTGTGCGCTGACTGGTGACGCAGAACAGAGCAAGAGCCCAGAGAAGCTCTCAGATGGCGCTGGACAGGCCTGGGCTTTATGTCATGCTTGAGTGAATTGGTGTTCAAATACTGTGAGATTTAACCCCTTTGTGTGGGCGTGCATGCACCCCACTGTCCCCCCAAATCCTTTCCCCACTGGCGTCTACCCTGTTCTTGTCCTAGGAGGTTCAACCACAGGGACCCACCAAGGGCTCCCTCCCCAGGGTGCATGGTGGGTTCAGCCACTGGGAGACAGGAGACAGGAAGGAGGGTCAGGTGTGAGGTGAGACATTTGGTCTCCTGGCTGCCTCCCTGATCTCGCTTCTCGTCTCCTTGGTCTGAGTTTTGGTGACCCCTCTGCTTCTCCCCAGAGAGGAGGATCTACCCCTTTGGACCCCACCCCCATCGTTCAGCAGTCCATCTCCCAGTATGTAGACCCTCCTGGATCACTAACTTAGAAGCCATGCACTTCCTCTCGGGCCCTGTTGGTACACATGAGCATGTTCCCGTGTGCTGCAGACCTGCCATTTCCTAGTACCCCAAGGTGACCTGGCCTCTGCGTATGCTACCTGCCTGGGTCATTTCAATTTGAACTGTGTGCTCATTTCAGTTGAGGCCCTGCCACGAGCCCCCATCCAGAACCACAAGTCAAGTGTGAGATGCCGAGGCCACAAGGATAGGGACAGCCGAGGGGCCTCCTGCATGATGATGGAGAGGCAGGCAGACTCCTTTTGCCCAGGAAACCCCTGGGGTCCAGGGACAGCTCAGGACCACCCTGAAGGACCATCTCCTGGTCCTTCACTTGATCTGGACTTTGCCCAGAGCCACAGAGTGGAGACGGGCTGCTGAGATTGAGAGAACAGATGAATGGAGGCCAGCCTCTGCTTCCTTCCTCCCTCCCTGCCTGCCTTTCCCCCAGGCTCCTCCAGGCTCATCTCCCTTCTGCTCCCCAGCCTCCCTGGCCTCCGTGCCTCTTCTTTCTTCTCTGGCCCTCTCCCCTCTCCCAGTTTGCTTCCCAGCCCTGCCTATGGCAGCCTCTCTCTCTCCCAGGGCCTTTATTCCTCCTGCCTTCCTCTCCTCTTTCCCCTCTTCCTCCTACTCCACCCTCCTGCCTCCCAGCTCTGGTCCCTCACTCTCCCCACCCCATCCATCTTCCCCACTCCCCCCACCCGGCCTCCCTTTCCTGGTGACAGGCAGCGGTTGGAGAAAGAGGGATGGAAATGATATCCTGGCTCTGGTGTGACTGCCACTTGGTGATGCATTGGGAGAGGTTGCTGGCTCTCTGTGGGAGCCATACAGATAAGCCGGTGACCTCCTGATGCACAGGGTCAAGGACACAGGAAGGGCAGAGGGCTGGTCCCAGGAGGAAGAAAGGCCCGAGCCATCGGCCCAGTCAGTCCCCTCTGCAGGCTGTAGGATCAAGGAGAAGGCGCCCGGGGCCGCCATGTGCTCATTGTGCCTCAGAAAACTAACCCGAGCTCCTGGGCCTTGGCGTCCCCATCTAAAGAAAGGACAGCCCAGTTGTGGGGGGAGTGAGTAGGTTGATTCAGGGTCAGCCCTTAGCTCTGCTGGGCCATCCAGTGTTTGGCATCATGGGGGGCAGCGCCCAGGCTTCTGAACCAGGAAGCTGCTCTGTGTGTTTCAAAGGTGCCCAGGAACCCCGGGGCCTGAGCTCCTGGAAACCAAGTGCAGGGCCTGGGCTGCCTGCAGAGGTTTCTTGCCTCCGCGTGTTGCCCTGGTGAACTTGGAGGCTGAGCAGAGGGAAGCACTGGGCTTTGGCTGGGCCCCAAGGTCCTGGCCTGGGACTCTGCTCCATCATGGGGCCCTCTGAGCTCTGGTGCCTCAGCCGAGGGCCCTGGGGCGAGTGTGCAGAGATGCCCCTCCACGCCTCTGGTACCAGCATGCACTGAGCATGCACGTGTACCAGGCCCCGCTGTGAAAGCCCAGGCAGCCACAGGCAGGCATTCGCACTGCCCTGTCCCTGGGTCCCTTTCCTGGGTCAGACACAGGCATGCTGAGTGGCTCCCGGCTCTGTTAAGAAATGGAGGGAATACACTAAGTTCCCCAAATCTCCCAGGCAGAAGCCCAGGCCTGCGCTCCCCTCGCTCCCTCTGTGCTCACCAATCTTGCTCCGTACCCAGCATGTGCCTGGCCAGGCCCTGCCCAGGGAGCCCTGTAGCCGGGTCTGTCCCCTGCCCCCTGGACAGGGACACATTTCCTTCCTCATCCTCCTGCAGAGCCACTTCAAAGTGGCGTCTTCCAAAACCCCGAGACCTCCTCCTCCAGCTCCTGTGCCTCTCAGAAGCCAAGAACCTGGTGCTCACCCCGCAGCCGACCCTCGTGCAGCCCTACATGCTGACAGGGGTCCTCGACTTACGGGGGTCCCACCCCAGGAA